>NW_010509881.1:0-1049 GCF_000687285.1 Phaethon lepturus
GAGAGATTAATGTAAAGAGGAGTTGGTCTTGCTGATGTTTTTTTGGTCAAAAATCTGCTCCTGAAGGAGTTTCTTCAGCAAAGTGCTGATGGTGGTGTGTGGGGTCCCTTCGCAGCTTCTGTCCTAAAAAATTTAAGAAATGTCAAATGTTCTGAGGGTTCTTAAAAAGACTAATTGCCCTTTGAATTCATTCTCCCTTAGCTTTTAACAGGGAAGAGCTCACAAATGAAAGGTGGGCTTGGCAGTGTATTAACAGTTTAAGCCCCAGAAGGGCAGGGTGCTGCTTAATTTTAAACCAACTATTGAGGCTAGGCTGGATTCTCTTGTGGGCTATTATTTCAATGTTTATTTGCTACAGGCTGTTTGCAAAGAGCTCAGCTAGCATGAGCAGCTCTGTTTTTTTTTTTTATGCAGCAAGTGCTACATTAATGGAGTTACCTTAGCTTAAGAGTAGAGCAAAATCACCTCTTTAGCAGGCGTTGAGTGTTTAACCAGTACGATCCAACAGTCAAGCATGAGGTGTGGAGCAGGGAGATGGCTCTGTGCTGTGCGCATCTGCCACGGTCCAAGCTGGAAGAGAAGTTAGTACAGCTATTTCTGCAGCAGTATTCTGATCCTTTTTTTTTTCCTTCCATCCTCTGGCTCCCAGAGGTGCTTTTTAAAATAAGATTTCTAGTGTATAATTTGAGCACGGGATCAGCTGGGAGAAAATGATGACAGCTTTGTTCCCTGCGTGGCAGATAACGAGGTGTTGGAGGCAGACGGCGCTGGGTGTTAGGCAGGAGCCGCGCGAAGCGCCTGCCCAAAAAAAAAAAGCGGTTAACGCTGGCGAGCGGTTTCCTCTTTTCCCGCAGCATCTAAACGGGGTTGTTGTCGGGGCATATGGCAAAAGGGTTAAAATTTAATTAGGAAACATAGTGTTAGCCACTGGAGCTTAACAGAGATTTATATAAGCCGCTAAGAAGGACAAGGCTGCTGTGTGAGCTGCTGGTAGGGCTGAGCTACTGCAGCCGCTGGCTCGGCTTTAGGGGGCGCCGCGCGCGGGGCAC
>NW_010509881.1:1463-18972 GCF_000687285.1 Phaethon lepturus
GTGGCCGTACGCCAGCCGCTGGCTCGGCTTCAGGCGCTGCCGGCCGGGGCATGCCTGGGAATCTGCCCAGGAAGCGCCGTGAAAGAAGAGTTTGTTTTAAGGCTTGACCCTGGCTCTGTGCAACACCCCTGCCCTCCGCCCGCCGTATAAAGCCGGGCTGCCGTCATGCCAGGCGTTTGACCGAGGGAGCGAGCGAGAGCCAGCGGGAGGCAGCCGGGACGGGGATTTTGTTTTGCCGACGGAGCAGCTCTCATGGCTTCGGTGTTCATGTGCGGGGTGGAGGATCTGCTGTTCAGCGGGAGCCGCTTCGTCTGGACGGTTACGGTGGCCGCGCTGAGGAGATGGTACGCTGCCCGGCTGCGGGCGTGCCGGCAAGCCCTGCGAGCATGGTGTGGCCTCCGCAATGTCTACCAGGTAAAAACCCCCTGGTAATTGCCCCAGCTTTTGTTATAAAAAGCATCGTCCTGCCTGACGGACACGTACTCGCTCACCTGTCTGATTCCTCAGCGCACACACCCCGGGTGAGGCGGCTGGGACGGGGTGAAGCGAAGAGCATCGGAGCCACCGCTCACACAGCCCTGCTGTGAAGATACTCGGAGGGTTTATAATCTGAGCGGTGTCCGGTACGGCTTTCAAACAGCCAGCGCTGTGCGTCTGCCTTGAATTCAGGGTTTGGGAGGGATACTTTGTGTTAAATGTGTTTTTCAGGCAGTTTGTCTAACAGTGTTTTGGCAGCCAACTGCTCCCTGTGTCGGAGCCCCTTTCGCTGCTGTCACCGTCCTCGCGCTCGCGATCTGGGAGACGGAGCTCAGCTCTCAGCCTGTGCTGCCATCGGGCACTCACAGCACGATGCTGCTGTGGGAGAGACTGGCTGTAGCTTTTTCTGCTGTTTGTGTCGCTGAGCAGTGGCAGACTGTAATGTGATAGTACTTTGCGTTGTGAAGGGATTGCTATTTTGGGGAGGCTGCAATGAGTTCCGAAAAAATAATCAGCCCTCCTGCAGGCAAAAAATACAGCACCGTACTTGCAGTTACTGTGGTGTCCAGCTGCAGTTAAGGGTGGTGTCATTCTTTTTGGAGTCTGTTTTTGCTGGCAGTTATTTATTTTTGTGTGTCTGTATTTATTTTTTTCTTGTGTAAACTTGTGATGTGTGCCTGCTCACAGTGTCAGTGTCTGTGTTTGATAAATTATGTTGAATATTTCAAAGCTGCTTCTTCCCTCTCCCTGGTGTGTTGTAATACAGAGAATGACACAGCTCGTAGCAAACAGCTCTCCAGAACCATCAGGATGTAACTTCCATGGGAAAGTCATGCTAAAAGGACATCTGTGCCTATTTAATCCCAATGGGATCTGTTGCTATTTAGCTTTAAGATATGCCCAGGAGTGGGAGAACAGCTTTACGGTGATAGGCATGCTTCCAAGTGCTCGAATGCGTCTTGTACAATGATGGATGTAAACACTTTGTGGTATGTGACACTGTGTCACTTGAGGAATATGGATCACCTATAGTTAGGGAATGCAGGAGTACAGGCATCATTGCTCCCCATTTGTCCACCATTACTGACCTGAAGAAATGTGGGATGCAGCCCTGGCTCCCTTTCTTCTCTGTAAATAAGATCTAGCTACACCTGTATGGTGTGGGTGTTATTTCTGGAGTCCATTCACGTAGAGAGCATGGAGCTCAGGCTGCCTTCACTCCCTGCTGCATCCCCGTGGAGGCAAACCCCATCGCTCCAGGGCTGCAGTAATGAAAGGCTCAGTACGGACCGACTCTGACAACAGCTGTATTCAGCCTGTTCAGCTGCCATTCTCCCATGGTTGGCTCTAAGTGAAAAGAGAATTTTTTTTTTCCAAAACAAAGCGTGATTGTATCTCTGCCCGAACTTACTGCATCCTAGTGGTGTCGGTAGATTAATCTGCTGTCTTGTCTTTATGAAAAGCATCACTGACTTTTGCCTGTGTCCTAAAGTAGGGATGTGAAAATGGGTGAAGAGAGGAGACTGGTCCTTCTGTCATCGTTCCAGGCAGCCCTTGAGCCAGGGGGGTGGATGAGGAGTGCCCCTTCCTCACTCCCCTCTACCCACAGCTTATCACAGCCACCAGGAGAGCACCGCCAGACTGCTGGAGACGTGCAATGACCTGTAGCTTTATGCTCACTGCTCTGAGGGTCATCCCTGGGAGATGAAACCAGGCAGAAACAAGGGGATGCTCACGTTTTAACGTCAGGAGTTTCCTAGAGGTAATTTGGGGTCTATTAAAGAGAGAGGGCTGAAAGAATGCCCTGCAGCTCTTCCTTGTTGGGTTGTGTAACACATTGCCTTTTCTGATGAAGTCTTAGCTTTCTGCTGTGAAAACCACTGGTGGTATCCTGGCTGAGTCTGGTGGGTGCAGGACTGAGCACACAGCACTGAATGTCACCAGCCTGTTTGGATGTCAGAGCCCTGTGAAAGGTTGACTCAAATACTGTTTTTTTTTCTTTGACATTTTTTCAAATGCTTAAACCTATGAGAATGTCTAGAGACAGTAGCTGGATGACCCCTGCATACAGAGGTGGACTCTGAGCTGTGCTGTGTTACACTGGTTCACCTTGGACTCAGTGGAGCAATACCAGGAACAAAACACGCAGTGCAGAGCTCTCCATGGGGTTGTTTCTCTGAGAAGGTGGATGTTGCGGTGTCTATGGGACTAGGCTGTAATCTTGGATGTGAGATTTTGTCCCTTCATTACCATAGAACCTGCATTATCTTGGGCAAATTGTCTTCCTTCTCTGTGCCCCTGCTCTTTGTAAAATGGATATAACACCACTTTCCTACCTGACAGGGATGCTATTTGTCTTCTCAGATTTTTGCTAGAAGTCCTGTAGTTAGTGCAGCCACATGAAAGCATGTTTTTGCCTTGTGTTCTTATTAATATTGGCACCTGGACAAGTGCTTTAAGTCCTTTCCCACCTTGGCTTCATCGAGAATGTTCATATTTCTCTAACTCCGTCACATTCGTATTCCAGGTGCGAAAGATACCACGGGTTGTACATAAAGGCTCTTTTGACCAAACTTAGTCTTTTGCTCTCGCTGAGGACTGCCTGGGCTGTGTGTGGGGTAACAAGTCAGAACTTTGTCACTGGGCTACGCGTGAGGGGCATGCAGGGAAGGGTGAGGCGACAGGCATTCGCACTGCTGGTCAGCCCTGGAGGCTTCAGTTTGCTTTGATCCATATTTGGGGCTCACATTTGGTGGGACAGTGGCTGTTTTCAGGTGAGTTGGACATTTCTAGCAGGCCTCTCTAACCATCAGTATGTTATTGTATTGAAAGGAAAGGGAGTAGAGTTTCTTCTCCCTGAGCTGCTAAGTTTGGTGTTGTGGGGGTGGGGTTTTGGTCTTTCTTTTTTAAATATAAAATGCTTGCTAGCCTCATGGGAGACCTGACCTTGAGTCCCAGCTCAGAGAAGGCACTAACACCTTCATGCTTCTACACAGGGCTCTTACCTGTGTCTTCTGAAGCCGGCGGGTGTGGAGGTTGTCACGTGAGCAGAGCTGTCTGGCCAGGGGAAGCTGAAATCCTCTCTGCCAGCATAAAGCCTTTACCTGCCTTAGCAGCTTTAAACACAAAAAAATAAAACAACCCAGCAAGAACAAACCAGCCTTTGTCAGTCACCTTCTCTTTAGCTGCCTTGTTTCTAGTGTGTGTGTAGGAAACGCCTTCCAAGGTCTCACTGGCTGTTGTTTCACCTGGTCACTGGTGCAGGGACTTCAGCCCCAGCAAGCCAAGCTCAGGCACTTCCCCAAGCTGGTCTCTGCTCCAGGGTGCTTGCCATCATCTGTCTCATCTGCCAAAGGAGAAGGGATGTCCTATTTGCCCAGAGCCTATTCATCTGGAGGAGTTTGTGAGCCAAAATGCTGATGGGGTGTCCTGTTTCACTCTGAAATAACCTCTGAACCCATGCGACGAGGGGAGGAGGGTTGTACAGTATGTGGATTTATCCTCTGTGAGCGCTTGGCTTGTATGCCAGGGAACATTGTCTTGTCTGTGGCAGAGAGCATCTGAAAGCCTGTCCTAGAAAAACTGGAGACTTGCGGAGACAGCTGATGGAAGAGCTGGCACAAATCTTCTTTCTAACTGCAGCAAGTCAATACGAGCTATTTGGGCTTGCAAAAAATCCTAAGTGAGAATTCGGCGTAGCAGCCTTCATGCAAGGGTACCCATTTCCTACAAGGGAAAGGACCAAGGGCTGTAGTTTGTTGCAGAAATCTGGCCCGTAGCACTCTGGCCTGCCAGCCAAGCTTTGGGGGTCTTCCCAGAGCCCCCTCAATGGGTCAGCGCGGCACTTCTGGGTGTCCTGATACTGCTTCCAAAATAAAGCTTTTGGCAAGGCTCTCCACAGGCTGGTTTTATAGGCCACCTGTATTAGATTTAATTATAGAGCAGTAAAACAGAAAGTGAAACTTTTATATAAATGAGGTTAATAAGCAGCAGTGAAGCCAAAAACTTTCGGGATCAACATCTTTCCCATGTTATAGTTACTCGTGTTGCCACTGGCCTGACTCTCATCGGGATGTCAACGTGACCATATTCTGGTACATGTTGTCTTCCCCGAAGTACAAATACCAATTTTCACCTATATGCCCCACATCATGGTCATTCCCCATTAGCCCCTATGCGCTAAGCCTGAAAGAAGCATCACATCAAAGTCTGTTTTGATGCAACAAAATTCAAAAAATTAAAAACTGGTCAACTAAATGCTCTAGTGTCAGGATTAAAATGCATGTCAGGCTGCTCATTGCAAAATGGAAAAGAGAAACCAGGCAAACTGTCCCCAAACTCCCTGAAGAATGCGATGACACATTGTAATTAATATCTGCTGGACATGAAACCGGGCATGGGAGCATCTCTGTGATTAAGCTATTCAGTTACACTGGTAATTTGGCTAACAATCTCTGGTATAAAAGCGTAAATTGAATTCATGTGGCTTTTTTGGACAAAGTGCTTTTTAACCTCTGAAAGGTCATTTCCTTTAAAGTGAAAAAAATTTGCTGATGAAGCACAATAAATAAGCTTTGTACATTTGTCCATCCCATACGTACCTGGGGTGGAGGAGCAAGAGAGGAAGTGGTTGGCTTCTGTTTCCTATGGTGCTAACGTAGTTGGTTTGGATAGCGAGGACCATGCTTCCTCTACTACCACACCTTAACTTTTCATTATAAAAAAAATGCTGACAACAAGTTGGAAAGGCCTTTTTTTCTTCTCTCTTCACAATGATGAAAAGTGGTGCTGAGGCAGCGAGGGCGAGCACGAAGGGGAGCGCTGTGTTGTCAGAGCAGAGCTTTCCTTCCGCCGCACCAGACAGCCCCTGGGAGCGATGCTCAGAGGAAGTGTCTCTGGTGTCCTTATGGGTCAGGGCTTTCCAAAGGGAGCTTGAAGACCTTTTTAGATGACACTGACTATTTGCCCCTTCAAAGATTTAATCTTGGGCGCTGGGGATTGCCAGTAGCTCTGGAAAAGCTTTGCTTTAACTGCTTTCATCCAGCTATTTTTCTTTTTGAAGGGATCTGACCTAATGCTGTGACACTGCTTGTACATCACCTGCAGAGCTTTGGCTCTGCGTGAAACCCTGGTCACATCCGAACGCGGCATGCGGAGGCATCCCCGCAGCTGGGGCTCTGGGGGAACCTCTTGCAGAGCTGAGAACAGGACCGGCTCTGGGCACTGCCTTCTGACAGCTTGGAGTTAAACTTGGCTTTACACACTTCCACAACAGCTTTCCAAAGCTCTCTGCCAGACATATTTCCATTTGAGCTCATGATATACTGTTTTCTGTTTGAGTTTATTCAAACAAATACAGTTTTTGTACTGCTCCTCCCTCTTCCCTAGCAGACAAACTTCACAACCAGACTGTGAACTTCATCTCATTTCCTTCAGGGTGTCACGGTGCCAGTTTCAAACAGTGCCTTCTATTCACTACCTGCTTTGGCCTGTATAAATATTTTTTTCAATCTGACACAGTTAACAAAATATGTTACATTTCAAATGTTGCTGGTGCCACTTGTGCAGGAGACTGGTTCTGAAAAAGGTATTGCTGCATGATCTTCCCTGGATAAATATCTGTTTTGGTCTTGTGCAGAGAGGTTGGCCAGCTTGCTCTGACTGGACAAGAGGCTTATGAAAAGGCAAATTAAGTTTCAGGCACATGCTGGTTTTTCCATACTTCATTTTTTGTCCTTCTGAGTGTTTAGCTTTGTCTCTCCTTTTGCTTGATCTGTCACTGCAGTTCTCTGCAATCTCGGATGGACTGTCCATGTGCTTAAAATAACACTGCTCTATCTTTGCCTCCTCATTTTCTAAAAATCAGGCCACCCTTGTACAGTCTGCATTGCTCTTAAAACCTCTGAGTCATAATTAGTGATTAGTAATTCTACTAATCTTCTGTACAGATGGAGACCAGTTCATTCTCAAAGACTGCAAAGACGATAAAGCTATCAGGACTGGAATATATTAGCTTAAATACCCTCCCACATGCAAATACACATGTACACTTTTCCCTGCTAATTGTTCTGTAATTCATTTAAACATGCATCATCTCTGCCTGTTGGGGAAGGAAGGGTGGAGAATAAGGGTTATCAAAATGCTGAAAATAGCCTGAATGTGCTGCTCTTCAGCCATTAAAAGCCATCATTGACTATCCAAGCAACATTAGATTTAGGACTGCGACGTTTCCCTGGTTGGGTTTCCAGCCGATGTAGAATAGATGATGTGCTGCTGATGGGCGTCCCAGTGTTCATCTTCCTGATCACGACTGGGTGCAAATGCATGGCGCCAGCAGAGCGGGGAGCGGTGATGGAGAAGTTGTTGCATACAGCACTCATCACAAGGCCACTGCTAATGGTGTGCTGTTTTCTGAGCACACTGCTTTTACCTTTTATTGGGTCAGTGGTTTCTAGGTAGGGTGATGTGGGCTGGGCAGAGGGTGTACGGCGTGGAGAAGGCCATGCTTGTTGGCATCTTGTGTTGGCTCGTATGTGAGGGGAAGGCAAAGGGCTGGCGGATGGGAGCGCATCAGCTGGAAGAGCAGGAGAAGGCAGCCCAAGAATTACCTAGCATGAAAAGTACAGGCTGTGCAAACAAGGAAAGAGGAGAGAGACCAGGGAATAAAACAAATAATCATTCTGACCCCGTTCAGGTGTAGGTCAAAACCCCCAATACTCTAAACTGAGCACAAACTTGCAAGAACTTGTGGGAAAACAAACGGGTAGGGGAAAAGAATAAAAGGCATCAGAAGTGCAGTAGGAGAGGCAAACCGAGGTTGTATGTAGGCAGGAAAAAAATGAGAGGGGACCAATCTCTCCAGAAAGGTCGCTGCCCTAGGCAAAGAGGTCCCCTTCATGCTGAGCATAGAGTTGCTTGGCTGACACCTGACTGGACGTGTCTGGTTGCCACAGTTGTTTTGGCAGAGTGTGTATGTTGGTGTAGATGAAGCCCACTGGGAATCTGGTTGGGCAGGCGCGCTTCGCCGGCGTGCAAGTCGGTGTTTGCTAAGCCATAGAGAAAGTAGGAGCAAGTAATACTTCTCTAAAGTCACACACGTTGTATCTGTTCACCTGATTCAGAGAGGCTGGGGTGTGCTGTGTTTGCTGTTACGTAGGGTTACGTACCAGTGTGGGTTACGTACCCTTTGGCGGGTTGTTGCAGTGCTGCAAACTCCAGCTCAGAGCTCTTCTCCTGGTGGCCTCTGAACTGCAGAGACTTCCCCCTGCTTGACCCTTGCTGCCTTAACAGCTTCCCGCTGCTGGAACCTCTTATGGGTATGCTGTATTTCTTTTAAACTCTAATTCTTCTTATTTAGAAACATTATCTCTGGCCCAGGGTACAGCTGAATTACACAGCCCAGATCTGTATTTGTTTGGAAGTCCCGGAGCCTCTGAGCAGCTGTGCTCTTCCCCTCCTCCAGCTATTCCTGTCCCTGTGGTTATCCCAGCAGGGCAGGAGTTGGCACCACCCAGGTAACCTTCACGTCATTTCTCTAAGGAAGAGTGACTCACTGTCTATTTTCCGTCTTATTTTGGGACTTTAGAGTCTGTGTTTTGGAGACAAATGCAAGTTTGTTATTCTGAGATACTCTCCCAAAACTGTCTCAGCTGCCACCCCTTAGGTTGCTGGTGCACCCTGGACCTGACATCCTCCTGCCTGAGGTGGAGGCCAGCTTACGGTTTTTTCATGAAACCTGTGATATGGGGCGTTGTGTGGAGAGCTTTTGCAGCCCCATGTCTAAGAGAATGTTAGCTTTTACAAAGTGACTTGGGAGAGGGGAAACCTCTTTGTCTGCAACTATTTAAAAGGGGATACTTGATCAAAGCTAGTTCCTCTGCATTAAACAAGGAGGGTGAGACCTCTGGCACCTCACCGTGCTGCAGGTGTCTGGCGAAGCTGGGGCGAGTTGCCTTCTGGAGGTGTCTGGCTTGATGGTAATTTGCAGAGCAGGGCTGACTCATGCTGGTAGAGCGGGTGGACCAGGCAGCCCTGCTGCTCTTACCAGCAGCATTGGTAAGGCTCTGGCTTTACACAGCTTGATGGAGACTGTTGTTGGCATCAAACGCTTGGTCCGTGGAGCCTCCTCTTTGGGGGAGGTTAGCTGCACTAAGAGGGCTCAGCACCTCTAAGAAGTGGGAATCCGGCGTTGCTTTCAAAAGTCTGGCCCCGAGGCTCCTGCTTCCCATTCAGATCAAAGCAAGTTAGTTTGTTCCAGGTGTTGAATTTAACTTTTCTATTAAAATAGATCCATGGATTATAAAAATAATGAGAAGTCTTCATGGTTTGTTCTCTCTGTGCATAGCGACTGCTCAGTTGGGAACATAAATAACTGAAGGAGACCATCCAGCTAAAGGGAAGAGGTCGTTCTTGCTCCCAGGTGAGGTTTATCTTGGTACATGTCCAGAGCTTTTCATGATGTTCCCCTGGCCTGTATCTTCCAGGCCATGTTGGATGCTGTGATCCTGGGCTGTGGTGCTCCCTTGGTATCAGTATTCCTGATGGAAGACTTCCTGACGGGGACCCGTGGTCCCACAGCAAGGTGTCCAGCTGCCATGGGGCTGGCACCTTGTGCTATGCCTTTGATCAGTAACTGCTGGTTTTTTACTTGGTTTTGTTTCATAATAAAGGGGTTAATATTACAAAATTAAAAAAAAAAACTGTAATGCTTTCCTAGCTCACCTCCATTTTTAACAATCATGTTTCAACCTCTTGTGTCCCATGACTCACACTGGAAGGGCTTTTGTTTCTGAATCTGTAATCAAAGCAAGAAATGCAAAGGTCACTTCCTTGAGATTATATGGCAACGGAAGAAGTCTGAGACTGTGTCTCCCTTCTTCCCCCAGCTTGAATGTACAGAAAACATGAAGGCTTAGTACATGCATGCTGTTGAGTACTTCTTGGCTTCTCCGGTCCTTTTAAACCAGCAGGGCGTGTGACTTGGAGGTAAGAGGCTATATTTTAATTTCTGAGGCTCAGCTGCAACAGATGATGTTGTTCAGTCCTGCTACGTTGTGCCCTGACTTAAACATCATGCAGACCTTGAGCTGTGTGAGTGTAGGAGAGCAGGCAGCCAGAAAGCAGCGTGGAGCAAAGTGAGTTTGCAATGAGGTACTTCGGAAGTGCAGGCTGAAACCTCTTTGCTTGCTCTTTTCTTTGCCCTGAAAGATCAGTCCATAAAAATTTCTTAGCATCTTTTGCACTCCATTGTGGAGATAAGGAGCTGTTTGTTTACTCCCAGCATTTACAGCTGCTTTTTCCTGCTTTTGTTGTAAGTGCTGCCTTAGGAAAGTGCTAAATCCAAGCTTGATTCTGGTACCTTTGCTGCAGCTGGAGAGGGGTCTGCAACTTCTGATTACAGAGAAAATGTGTTTTCAGAAATTACCCTTATAGGCTGCTCTGAGAGATGATTTAAACCAAACAAAGCACAGATTCATAAGTCCTGAGAAAAGGCGGTTGGTGCCTGGTACTGTAGCTCCTTTCAGCCTGTAACTATTAACTGTCTCATCAGTAAGGTCCCCACCCCTCCTGCCCAAAAAAAAGCCCCTCATGAAGGGGTTGGCACTGGAGATGCAGCAGTGCAAATAGAGCTCCGTAACGGCTGTTGAGAAAGAACCTTTGATCCAAAGTGCTTGTTTTCCTTTAAAAGTGGAGCGTGGAGCAGTCCAAATCCGTCAAACCCCGCCGAGTGCCTGGCAAGGTGCTGGCAGCTGGGCAGGCTGGCTCTCGCCGCAGAAACGCCGTTCAGCGCCCGCTGCAGCCAAAAACCCCCTATTCTGCCTTCCCTCAAAGAGCTCAGGATTTCAGGCTTTGCGTGTTTCACTTGCTTGCTCTTTGCATTTTTTAAAGAGTTGCCGAAGTTAAAGGCAATTCAGATGGACTTGTGATCCAGCCCTGTTTTTAAAAATTATTTTTCATTGCCTGCTTCCCTAATGTCTGTCCAAGGCTGGCGTCTGGGTTTCCTGAGGGGCTGCTGCCAAGCGTGAGAGCGGCTGGAAAAGTCCAGGAGGAGCATGGGGACAGGATAGGGGATGACCTGGGTGCAAGGACCCCAATGGGGCAGGGAGGGGAGGAGATGCAAGGTGCCCTTGGAGAGTGTGGTGCTGCCTGGAGCGGATGGCAAATATTTGGTCAAGGCTTGCTCTGCCTGTCTCCTGCCTCAGGTGCCTTCCCTCAAAAACCCCAACCCAGGGGTGAGCAGGGAGGTGGTGGAGAAGCAAGAAGTGTGGTGGAGGGGATGGAGGAGCAGCCTCTGAGAAGCACTCAGAGACAAGGGAGAGCTGCAGGGCTGGGGAGAGGCAAAGAGACATCAAGAGCAGGGTGCAGGTCTCTGGGAATGGGGAACACCTCAGTAAGGGGATTTTTTTTTTGTCTTTAACTATTCTCATGATGAGGAAAGCTGAGTTTCTGTTTCAGGTGGGTCAGGCATGGCTTCTGGGGTGGCGTAAACACAGGAAAAGTTACTAGAAGCTCTGCACAGAATACCTTCTGAGATTTGTGTTGAAGATACTTAAGCAAAGAAGCAGGAGCTTAACTGATTTGCTTCCAACCTCCTGGTTGAGGAGCAAAGGCCAGAACAGGTCGCAGGAGGGCAGGCATCTGGTCCTGCCCCATGGTGGGTACCGCTCGTTCAAGGGCAGAGGAGGATGCTGCCTCCATGCAGTGCCCTTTGTGGGACCGACGCCACATTTGCTCCGTTGGGTAGTGTCAGGAAAGTGCTTTGATCCCATAGGATCTTTTTTCCCCTGAGTTCCCAGGAGATTGCGCTGGAACAAAACATCACCATGGGCTCGTGCGCAGTAATGACCCGACTGCAGGGCCTCAGCGCTCTCGGTGATAAGCATGCCTCCACCAGACACTAATTTATTAGCTGTGTTCTGCCAAGGAAAGCAGATGTTGGATGAAGTATTTCATTGACTTGATATTTGTGGCAGATTTGCACTGATTGTTTCCTGTTAATTTTCCTGATTTTTAGGATTAGTTGTAGAGCTGCCTATTCTTTTCTTGCTGCTGTTTTAAATACATTGCAAAGCAGTAGGAATGGTAACATCAGCACCTGTGGAATGACATGAACTGTTTGAGAAACATTTGGGGTTTGAGTATGAGACACCTTTAATATAATGAGAATACTGATGCAACAAGGGAGCTGTTTCTCCAAGAAGACGGCTAACCTCTCCCCCTTTGTCAGAGGGACTCAGCATCTCCTGATAACACTGCCGGCAGGATCCTGTGGCCTTTGGCAGTATCAGGAGAGGTGAGATGCTGTCTGGGTGCTGCTTGTCAGCTGAAGAGCATGGGGCCAGCAGAGCCAGCAAAGGCTCTTCTGCAGCGGTAGATGCCTCTGCTTCGTCCCACAGGAACCGATGCTGCTGCGCGCTTGTAGCACACTCGTCCGCACACTGGTACACAGGTCGTGGGTGAGCACCCCTGCACCCCTGTGTGGGAGGGAGCAGCGAGTACGTGAAACCACCATTGGTAGCATCAGGAAAGGCACCCACACTGCAGTGTTTCCTTGTGGGAAGGAGAGGGGTTAGTTTTTTACATTGCATGTTCCTGGTAGAGACCAAGAAGCAACAACTCCCTTGCTTATATTTTCCTCTTGGCAAAGAGCTTTATCTCCTGGCTGGGATATTGTATTTATAATTTTGAGTAAGACCAAATTCATTTGTTCCCTGGATTTTCGTTTGTCACTGTCCTTTGGTTTTTGTGGTGTTTTTTATGGCAGTGTGCTCATCATTTCTGAGCATTGGGTATGAGCATTTTGGGAGAGGAGGGTGAGACTGAGCCCCACAACCTGCTCCAGTGAGGGGGATCTTTCTAATGACCACAAGAGGCTGTGCCTGTTGTTCTGTACAAATCAGCAAGCCATCAATAAAACAAGTGAGAGAGTCCCTTAGAATTGCCATCCCCTGCAATGAGAAACAGAATACATGAAAAGGAGAATCGCGCAGAAAGCGTGTTGGCACTTGGCCCTGAAAAGCCAGAGTGCCTGCAGTGAGGGAGAGCGCTTGGGCTGTTGCTTTGCCAGACTTTTTTACTGGCTCAGCTGATGGGGCTTACATGAAAGTCAGTTGATGCTCTGCAGGAGCCAGTCTTTTCATCGTATCTTCAGTTCATGTGGCTATTTTAGGAAGGTGCCATGCAACCCGGAGAGCCTCTCGGCCCGCAGTTCCAGGCGCTGTGTTTTATCTCTTAACTCTTCGCCAAACTTCAGCAGAGCCAACATTTCCATGGAAAGCATCATCAAGAGGCCATTTGTTACAGCTTGCACTTAAGTTTAAGTTTTTTCCAGCCTGTCTCATCTTAAAATATTCCTCCTATGCATGATCTTCCTGATCTAGTTGAAGATGTCCCTGCTCATTGTAGGGGGGTTGGACTAGATGACCTTAAAAGGTCCCTTCCAACCCAAAGATTCTATGATTCTATGTTGTATTCAGAGATGGGTCTTCAAGTGTCTGTCCCTGCCTGGCTGCTCCTGAGCCAAGAAGCACAGGGACACCCTGAGGTCAGGAATGGCTCTGTACAGTCCCTGCAATCGCTGCGGGTAAATACCTCATGAGCATTGGGACGGGAGCATGCAGAGCCAGGGTAGGCTCTAAAGCTCTTGGGAAGGACAGGGTGGCACTTGGAGTGACCCTGGCAAGGTGAGATGGGTCCTCAAGGTGGCTTGCCAGAGCATGAAGGGTGAAAGATGTAGCCAGCCACTTCAGTGCATCACTGGCTATTTGATGTTAAGCAATACTGGCTTCTGTTAAGGTTAATAGCAAGATAATAAATGATTTAAGGCAAAAGCTTGGCCCCATGAAAGTTAATGGCAAAATTCAACTATGTTGGAGCCAGCACCTCAGCCATGGGTTTCTTTATGACTTGAAGATTAGAAAGGAGAGGCAGTATGTCTGGAGACATGGTCTGACCCATGTAAAGCTGGTGGAAGCTCTGCCATTGCCTTCAAAGGGATCATGTCAAGTTGATCGCGTCTGTGTGAGCCAGGCTGCGGCACCACAGCAGGAAACCCGCCAGCTGCCTGGGCTGGCATGTGCCAAAACCAGGAGGAAACCTGAGTTTTCAGAGTCAGAGCCAACCTTTGTGTTTACCAGGAGGTACTGGTGAGTCCAGGAGATTTCAAGGGGAGAGCGACCAGCAAAGGAAGCATCACTTGGGGGCTTTTGTGCTGCACCCCTCGCCGTCAAAGGAGGTGATGGAGAGGCATGCGGTGGGATGGGGACATGTTTCCGTTCCCCAGATCTTCACCTGTGAGAGGGTGGAGCTTTTCCAGCCCCCCACCCATCTGTTTCCTCCAAGCACACCTCCCACCATGGGACACGCAGTGACAGGCACCTACGCTGGGTCAGGGAGGACCCGTGGGCTGCAAAGAGGCTCACAAGTGTGCATCAAGGCACTTTTGGAGACCTATGCAGATCCTTTAAAAAGTTTTCACAGAAATGCTGGTATAAAACCAAACTCCTGTTTGTTATTTTTATGCTTATTCCTTCAAGCTTTGAGTGACTCCGAGTGCTGGAACATGATGAGACTTTGCTCTCCCAACAGACACACCAGGAAACTCTGAGGTCATTTCAAGCATTATAACTTTTTCCCTCTTCCCCCCAGCTGCATGCAGGCCCCTTCCTTCCAGAAGGACAGGCAAAGGCTTTTATTTTCCTGAGATGTGCCTAGTTAGGGCAGCTTCATATCTCATCTTATTTCATATTTTTATCAGGCCATGCACATTTACGGGCCAGACGGTTATATCAAAGTCAGTGAAGCAATGCTGATCTAAGGCAGCTGAGGATCTGATCCTAAATGCCTTCAGGACCGAAAGAAAAAAACCCACCTACTAAATGCTGCAGAAAACCTGAGGTCAGTGTAGGGGCTTCAATATTGAGCTTTGCAATCTCTTACAGGCTTATGAGTTACAGAGAAGAGGTTTGGCGGAGAAAACTCAAACACCCTTACAGGAAATTACTGGTGAAGCTTTATAGCTGGTTAACTGCAGCTCAGGTAGGGATTTTGAGATTAAATTCTCTTTCAAGTGCAATGCTGGTTCTCTGGGCTCGCACACCTGCGAAGCAGTGCTGCTGCCTCTGAGGCACCGGACAAAAGCAGGAGGGCAGGATTTTGGGCCCCCTGTGCCGCAGGCTTTGAGGAGGCTGGGTCAGCGTGGCAAAGGGACAGCATTTTCCAGCCGACCACATGTATCTTGTGAGTGGGAACATTGCTCTTTTGCTTTTTGTTATCGATAGGATTTTCTTCAGCGCTCTGCTTGAGCCACTGTGGGGTGATGTGCCTGTTCCAGGATAAATGATCCAGTCCGTGTTATAATGACGCACTGCAGTCCCATTTCTCACTTTTAAAACTGAAGGCTTAAAGCTTTGTGTGCTGGCCATTTATTTAGTGAAAATGGTTTCCCTTCTGTCTTGTCACTGGATGCATCAGTGCAGTTTCTTTTTCTGCCTGTAAGATATCTTCCAGAGCTTATTCACCTGCCGGTGAAGTTGCATTTCACGTGGTTCCCCTGCAAGGAGCTTACGGCAATACCGTGCGCAGCTTGGACCGGGTCCCCGGTGCCACATGCGGTGTTTCCCAGGCGGAGCCCCTGGGGGTGCTCAGTAACACCCGTGCCTGAGAAAAAGGCTTTATCTTGAGAGGAAGGGAAGAGGGTTGCTATTTCTAAAAGATTTCTTGTGGCTTGTGGGGCTTGGGGTATTAAAGATGTGAAGCCTCGTTGGGTGGGGGGTGGTTTTAAAGCTTCCAGCAATGTGTATTTATGTGGGTGCAGGACCCTCCACAGCCATCCTGTCCCTGGGCAGGTCGCAGTTACCCACGGGTGCAGCGCGGCCGTGCCCGCAGCGTGTGCACGTGGGCTGCTGAAGCCCAAATCATGGTGCATCCCACATGAGAGCAGCTGGGATTCATGTGCAGACCTCCGAGCATTTCAAAGGCAGAAACAGCCCCAGTTTTGTCTAAAAACTGCATGCAGCTTATGTATAGTCCTCTCTTCTTTGGCCACTTTCTCTAGTAGTGAAGACTCCAGACCTTCTTGAAACAAAAAAAGCTTAAAAATAGGAGTCAGTGACAGATACAGCCAGCTACACCAAGTGATGGCACTGTAATTTGCCCAGTTCTGGGAGGTGAAATCTGGTCTGGAGGGAGTGCAACATGTTTGGGTTTGCTTCTGACCCGAACCCTTCATGATTTCCCATTTCTAAGCTACGCCTCAGGAGATATGTTATTCTGTCAGCTTTTTTTTTGGCTTAAGTTTTTTTGAGGTTTCCTGTTTACACCCTGTCTAATTACTTTTTTCTTATTTTTTCCTAACTGGATGACACACATGGATGTCTAAAAATATTGCATGTAACGACCAGCTTCGAATAGGGAGGATGTTTCTGCTGAAGAGAAATAGCATAAATATCCTGCATATGTTTCATTTTGTTTTCAAATAAACATTCAGGCTCATGATATCACAGCAAATTGGTTTAAGTAGCCAAGAAGTAGGGTTTTTTTCTGTCTGCCTTGTTTTTGTTTTTTTTCTTCTTAAAGGCCTGATGTTTTGGAAAATCTGCCCCAATGACTTTAGGTGGAGAATTTGTCTTAATTTTTCTGTCACAAGTGAGATGGAGGAAATAATTGAGGCTTTTTTCCCAGCTATATGAAACCTTTCTGAACATTTTAACCTGCTGTATAGGATTACAATTTCACCCTGTGCAGAGATTGAGACTCATGTGTTTCTTCTCCTTCATTATGTGCCTTTTTCACTGAAGATGTGGGTAAATCAGGTTCTTGCTGAAAGCCTACTGCCAATACCTACTTTTAAGTTAGGAGGGCTGCAATATTTTGATATTACTGCATTTCTGCATTGGATGGTATTTGCAGTTCATTCCATTTTTGAGTTTTATCTTGCTTACTTGTGTGCAGAGCATATGAATGACTTTTGGGAGGGAAGTAAGAATCCAGCATCTCTGTATCTCAGTATGGTTTTGCCAAAAGTGAGGCTGTGCATTACTTGGCTCCACAAATTTCCTATTGGAGATGATACAGGGATGCTTCACAAATTTCATGCTGCTATTTCTTTTACTGGACGATAGCTTAAATATTAGCAGGCTTTTAAAAATAACTGCTAAAGAGACCAACTTGGAGGCATATTGCAAAAATATAACAAACTTGTTAATTTGTACAGACAATGCAAAATCAATGAGAATAAGCTGAAAACATAGATGTGTGTGTATATATAGCTCAAGACTGCTCGTGCCACCTCTGAACTGAGCCAGACAGCTGTGCTCATCTCGTGATGGATTGGTCCAACTACATAGAAAATCAATTATATTGTTCAGATTAGCAATGAGTACTGAATTAAAGATGAGAATGTATCTGCAAGAGGCTCCCAGGGTGTTAGGTCTTTGAGGAGCCCAGCACCCTGAGGGCCAGGGAACCAAGTATGAGTCCCTTCCCAGAGCCCGAGGAAACAAGCCTGCGAGCGGATGTGCTGTGGGGAAATAAATCACGCTGGTGTCATTGGGGGAGTTAAAAATGAGTCCTGTGTTGCTTCGGCTCCAGGAGCTCAGGGTCTCTGCTTGCTGAGCTGGAGGCACTCTTCCATGGCCGAAATCCTTTGTGTCCAGCGATGCTATGGTGGTGAAGCTCTCTTCATCAGGCTCTCCAGCTTTTCTTTAGGCAAGAGGAGAGGACCAGACCGTTGCTACCTGTGACTGTGCTGGAGCAAGTGGCATTGCTGCGCTGCTGTCGCGTCGCACCTCTGCGTCACTGCGCTGGGACAGTATGGGACCGGTGGGCGGCGATTGATACTCCAGAGCTTGTGAGGTGGTCGCGTGGCCGCAGTAGCCTCTGAAGCGTTGGGTTCTGCCCCCTCTGTACAAACGAGGCTTGCAAAACGTGAGTACTGTCTTGTATATAGGAGCCCTGCCTGCACGGGGGCCAGCTCCATGGGAGGAGAATTGTCTCCTGGAGATGACCTCTCCGGTGGGCGGGATTCCTGGTG
>NW_010509881.1:19003-23822 GCF_000687285.1 Phaethon lepturus
GCTCTGATAGTAATTGGGAGCTATTTGTTTCTGAGACTGTACGTACAGAGTAAGTCAAGTGAAGTGCTCTCTGCCCCATCAGGAATGGGGTGGGGATGCTTGGAGTGAGCGTTTGCGCAGCTGCAGGAACCCGGTGCTGGTTGCTGAAGGCTTTGGCCTGCGAGAGGAGGACGGGGCTGGTGTTTGGACTGTCCTAGTTAAAACCGCCTTGTGTAGGGATTGGTGCCTGCAAATGCAAAGCTGGTAGTCACCCCGGCAGATCTGCGTTCCTCGACTGGGCTGTCGTGCCACGCAGTGAGTATCCGTGTTCTGCCTCTCAGCCCAGGTGGAGAAGGCATCTTAGCAGGGATGTAGCCCTCAGGTGTGCATGCGTGGGCTGGGTGGGAAGAAGGGCAAGCAGCAAGTGGAAGGGGCTCCAGAGCCCCCCTCTTCCTTGAGCCACAGCCAGCAGCAGACAGTTCATGGCTCTGGACGTTGCTGTTGTGTCCTACCATGCGGCAGAGTGTTCCTGGGGTGACAGGAGCCCATGGCCACATAAGAGCTCTGGGGATGCAGGTGGGAGCTGATGGGTTTGTCACAGTAATGGCATTTCACGGTGCTTTATTGCTGAGCACCCTGGTGTCTTCTGCGCCTTCCCAATTGAGCTTTCCAGTATTCTGGGATGCAGCTGTATGATTTCTTCTGAGCTGGGATTCCTGGAGACTCAGGTACTAAATGTTATCTGTATCTATATCTGTAAATCAGACTTTTAAGCTGCGTCCTTACGTTTTCTCATCAATAAAATCGGGGACAATTTTATCTTGCCTATTTTCATGGGTGTGATGAGGTTTAATTACTTTACTTTCAAGGTGCTTTGCAATTACCTCGGATAGCTGAACAGAAGCAGAGGTTATGGTTGGTATTTGTTTTATGTTTTAATCTTCCCGGCAACCTTCCTTTTTCCTCAGCATCAGGCTTTGTTGGGTGTGTTTGCTATAATAGAAACCTTTTTACTTAACAATAGACAACTGAGGCAATTAAAACAGAAGTGATTAATGTGATTTCACTGGGTGAAAGCTAAAGGAGCTAGCGATTAAATAATGGTAACCCTTGTGCTATCTCAGAGCAACAGATGGAGAATGATTTTAAAAACACTATTGGATCAGACGCTTCAAGAGGGGCAGATTGGTAACAGTATGTCAGAGCCAGAAATACGCACCACCTTGAAGGGTGCGCTGATGAAATGATTAATTGATGGCAACGTGCAACTTATTTATGAGTGTGCCATGGCAGACCTTCGACTCTCAGGAACAAATGGACCTGTGATGGGATCGTAACGGGTTTAAGGGCTCCAGGTGGCGTGTTTGGCGAAAGGATAAATCACAGGGAGCAAGCTGGAAGCCAGAATTGGGATGGTGTAGCTTTACTTCCAAAACGTGAAGGAAAAAGCTGGAAGCAGTACCTTGCCGGGAGTGCAGGGCATGGGGCTGGTGCAGCTTCAGGACGATGCCTCCGCAGAGTGCAGCACGGAGGGGTGCAGCATGGAGGGGTGCAGCTGCGGTTTGCACGGAGAACATCGCCGCTGTCTTCGTGGTGGTGCAGCCTCTGCTCTGCACCCCTGCATACATGACAGGTCACTCTTCATCTGGAGCTTCTGTACAAATTTGTGTTCATAGCAGTAGGAGGAATGAAAAGGAAGGGATTTCTTTCAGCTAGACTCGCTCTGCAAATGGTCCTTTTACTGCTATTGCTGTTTTGGTGAGCTATGTGATGATACGTGTTTAGCAGTGCTAGAAGATGCCAGCGCTGGTGCCACGGATGCTGTAACTCTGTTTTCCCGGACACTAGACAGAGTTGTGCCCACAGACACTCATCTCTGACCTGTTTGCAGAGCTCCTTGGGAGGGGGGTTCCCTCCTGGCTTTTGGTCAAAATGAGCTCAATTAGTTGAAACAATATAAAGCTTTGTTAATTTGGCTTCTTACAGCTGAAATGGGATGACTGGTGACAGAAGAAGCTGTGTCTCAGCAGCCCTCACTGTGCAAACAGCCACGTGTTGAAACGGGGGCAATGCTGCGGGGAGGTGGGAGGTCTCTTCTCAGTTATACTGCAATTGGGTATAAATTGTACTTATTTTTAAGTCATTACAAGGTCTGGATGTGCAGCATCCTGGGGCAGGAGGTGATGAGGGGGTGCTGGTGGCAGCGGAGCTCAGCCCTGTTCTTGTACCCGTCCCTGCAGATCCGGAGGGATGTGAAAGGAGAAACCGCTGTGTGTTGCTGTTTAATTCCTCCGGGAGCCCCTATCAAAGCAAACCACCCTCAGCCTCTGCTCACAGCTCAGAATTTATAGTCTGCGAGAAGCTTGTGCTGTCAGGAAAATGAGTTACTCTGAGGCTGGGAGAATAAATATAAAAGTCAAGTTTCCTTCACCAGCTCTGGCCCAGAGAGCGTTGCGAAGCCAGTCCTTGCCGAAGCTGCCAGGAGGCCCAGAATTAGAACAGATTTTAAATAATGTAAAAGCTTTCATGAAAATGTATTAGATTTCAAAGGGCAGATATTAAAAGGGCATAATGTGCAGCTATTCCTGAATTGCTTGCCTTTTAAAGAGAGAAAGACACTTTGTTTGCAAGAGATGTGTGACATGAAATAGGTGGTCCAGATATAACATCAGAGATTGCAAGGTTCATCCCGTTCATAACAGTTCAGTTCAAGCACCTGCCTTGATGTGTACAAGCACCTATATAAGAATCCTGTGGAGGCAACGACTTCTAAAACTTGTGAGAAGTTATCCAAGGGAGAACATTAACGTGCTGGTAGAGACTCCATCTAGGCTAGAGACCAGGTCCTCTGTCAACAGAGCAAATGCAGGTTGACCCCTCTGCAGGGAGGGTTGGATAGATGGGGGTTTCATGGGTCCCTGGTCATCTCTGCTCCTCACCGGAGCAAAAGGGCATTGCTGCCACTTGTGGCTATGGTACTAGCCAGGTTGGTTCATCCTCAAATTAAATTCTGGCACCATTTACGTTGTTTTCATCTGATCCTGAGCGCTGCTAAGCACCCTTATTTCCAGCTTGAAGTTGATGGAAGCTGAGGGTGCTGAGGCAGCTCCCCAGACCGAGTCCTTGGAGAAGGATGCTCAGCTCGGGTACGGAGTGGATTCACTTATCGGTACAGATCAGACGCTTGCTGCCCACTGTCCTTGCCCCTGAGCCAGACGTGGTCCTGTGCGAGCCCGGGAAGCCGCGGATCCTGCCCTTCCTCACGGCGCTGTCTTGCTGTCTTTGCAGATGACAGAGGGCAGGCACTGCCAGGTGCATCTCCTCGATGACAGGAACTTGGAGCTGCTGGTTCAGGTACAGACCCCTCTTTTGGACACTGGTAGCACAGTGCCAGATTTCTCCGCTTATTTTCTTTAGCGGTGCTACAGGTGGCTGATGCATAAGTGATGTTTGAAGAAAAGTTCTGTCTTTTGCTAGAGCAACTCCTAGAAGTGGAATAAACGGGCATGCTTTCAGGCACGCATGCCCTTCCTCAGACCTGAGTTAGTAGGAGGGTTTCCCTTGGGCGTTGATGCACAGTGGGCAAAATATCTGCCATCGGTTCTGCATTCAGTTTTTCATCTGCTTTCACCAAAATTCATAAAGCATATTAAACGCACCCCTCATGGTGGTGTTTTTTTGTAATTTAAAAGGGAAGAAAAGTCTGTATTTTGGGGATGTGTTTTATTCCCATAACAAAACCCAAAGCACGAGATCCTCTAGCACACAGTATTTTCTTAATTGAGACATCCCTCCTGCTGTAAATGCAGGGAAGCCTGAGCTGCTGCCTTTCTCCCCCAGAAAGAGGAAAGCAGCGGTCAGTCCGGGCGCTTCAGCCTGATGTCGCAGGTTAAGTACATAATTGCCTCGCTGTGCTCCGCACGTCCCGTGCAGCTCCACGGACACCGAATCCAACTGCCCCGAGTCTGATGGAGCCATTTCTATATTGAGCTGTACAACAGGGTTTAAACTTGGCCATGTGTACTTAAACATTAGTATTTGCCGAGAAAATTTTTATTATATATGAAAAGCCTGGACTGAATTATTTTTATTCTTTCAATAGCCCAAACTTTTGTCTCGGGAATTACTGGATCTGGTGGCCTCACACTTCAACCTGAAAGAAAAGGAGTATTTTGGGATAACATTTGTAGATGATACGTAAGTATGTTCATTTATCTTAAACAGCTGTGTGATTATTGAAATGTGAAACCTATCCTAGATACCATAGCAGCTCAGTGTGATGGAAAAATGACTTTTTTGAAGAAGAAAAATTTTTCTGAACTTGTGCTTGCGCACAAGGAAAGGGGAAGGCACAAAGCAGAAAATATTTGGAAAATATCTTCTGGGCACAAACCAGAGAATACTTGTAAAATACCTTCCTGATGCTTTCACTTTTCATATTTGTCTCACAAGATGAAAAAATTGATTCAGTAATAATTTCCCGTGTGAACACCCTCGGCTTTCCTACTCTGCGCTTTTAGTAACAACAAAAAGGTTTTGCATTTATTTTCAAAATTAATTACTCCTATTGCTTTTCACTTTAATCTCAAATGTATTATTGAGTCCTTTAAGCCCAAACTTCCCTAGCAGCAGTGGAGTTACGAGAGGTTAGTCCTTCCCGTAAACAACTTCCTTCTAGTTTCCCTATTACTTTTAGATATCCAAGCTATTCTGCAGACTATCGAAAAGAGCTGCAGAAGCAGCACGTGCTGGAAATGCACAACCCTCCCTGCCCGGCAGCAGGCACGCGGACGTGTTGGGTGCAGTTCGTGATCGCTGCTGATGCGAGTGGGGCAGCTCC
>NW_010509881.1:23833-29745 GCF_000687285.1 Phaethon lepturus
CCCCCTCCGCGGGCGGGGGCCGCCGGGCTGGGTGAGGTGCTACGGCCAGGCTGCGGAGCGCTGCGGGAGATCCGCTTCCGTGGCCTTAACCCGGAGTCGGCTGAGTTAATTGAAATCTCAGCTGGTGTTTAGATTCCTCTGTCAGCATTGCAGTGAAATGCTCCCCCACGTCTGCTGGGTGTGACACCGAAACCCGCAGGCAGGACTCTGCTCCCCAGGGCCAGCGTCTTCTCCAGAAGAGTTACCTTCAGCTTCCCAAAAAAGCTGGAGCAGAGCTGCTTAGGGCAGTGGGGAAATGGAGTCGTGCAGTAATACAGCCCCTAAATAAACCTCTTCTCGCCCAATGGGAATAATACCAGTCCCTGCTGCTCTCCATCGGTGCTTTTCACAGTGTCCTGGATGGAAGCCTTCACCTACAGATCACGTCGGAGCCGTGTTTGGGGCCACTCTGCCAAGGCAGTTCCCGTCTGCAGGTGCAGGACTGGCCCTGGGGAAAGGGCTGGTGTTTTCGGAGCCGGTAGGAGCCGCTCGCTCTGGGGCCCTGACCACAGAACTGTGTGATTTTGACCAGCTGCTCTCATCTTGGGCTCTCCCTATTTGCCACATCCTTGTACTTTCAAGTGTTGGAAAACACTTTCTTCCAGCTCTTCTGTAAGTGCTGTTTGCACTTGGCTTATTTTTTTCAGCAGAAGAGCTGCCATGAAATTCTTCTGGAGGTTTTTGGTTGCTGGCGCTCCCTCACGGTGAGCTTTAAAGTGCTGCCAGGGGAATACCTAAAAGCTGTTGGCTTCCCCAGAAACACCAGTGGCACTCCAGAGGCTGCCTTGGGTGTAAGGCCGCTGGGCTGGGTGCTTGGAGGGAGCGTGTGGCCTCTGGAGGGCACCCATGCCCCAGGCTTTTCGGGGCAGCCACAAGCTTCGTGCACCCAGGATCCTCAGGGAGGTTATTGGGAGTTTGGGGGCATTTTTGTTTTCTTTCTGGTTTCCTTCCAATTTCAATCAGGGCAGCCACTGCAGAGAGAACTGTATTATACAGCTGCCTCATTAAATGAGCGTGCCTGCGGTAAACCCTTCTGCTCCAAAATGGGGTTTTATGTCACGCTGGGGATTGGTGCAGAACAGACGTGGGAGATACGGCCGCAGAGCTGTGCGGTCCCTGGGTGGCAGAAGAGATCAGACCCATTTCTGCTGTAGGCAAATGTCCAGCCTCTGCTACAGGTCAGGTCGCCCCACTAGACATGAGAAGTCAATGGAAGCATCCGCATCTATAGCGAAGGAGTATTTTGATAATATTTTGTTTTTCTGGGAGCCATGCTATCACTTCTGTGCTGCAGCTGCAAATACGACTGCAAAGAGCATTCTCTACCATCCCAAAGTGAATTACATCAAAATCTGAAAGTTAGGCAAAAAAGGAAATAATTTTCGATTTTTGTCTGTCTCAGAGTTGAATGTTCCACTTGTTTTAAAGTAGCGCTTGGAGTAAAGGACAAGAAGAAATGGCCTCAAGTTGCACCGGGGAGGTTTAGATGGGATATTAGGAAAAATTTCTTTACTGAAAGAGTGGTCAAACATTGGGACAGGCTGCCCAGGGAGGTGGTGGAGTCACCATTGCTGGAAATGTTTAAAAAATGTACGCGTGGCACTTCGGGACATGGTTTAGTGGGCGTGGTGGTGCGTTGACAGTTGGACTTGATTATCTTAAAGGTCTTTTCCAACCTTAATGACTCTATGATTCTGTGAAACTCGACCATTGAAAAGACCCCATTTCTGCATTTCCTGTCCCAGTTCTTAACCACTTCCCCAACTTCTTCTGCAGAGGTCAGAGCGTCTGGCTGCAGCTGGATCACCGAGTCCTGGACCATGACTTGCCCAAGAAACCGGGCCCAGCAACTTTGTACTTTGCTGTTAGGTGAGTAATTGTTTCCACGGAGAGAACATTACCACTTGGGTTTATTTGTTCCCAGGGGTTTTTGTTTAAAATAACTGATTACAGATTTGATAAAGGAAATAAATGTCAAAGCCATATCTTATTTTTAGAAGGAGATTAGGTGCTGGATAAGTGCTGCTCTCTTTTGTATTTAACTATGAAATAAATTTGTTTGGAACCTGCTACTTTTTAAACAGTTACTAGGACATTGTTCCTAGGGTGTTTTTTTTTTAAACCCCATATTTTAAATACCTACTTTGCCTGACTTGTCTTTCATAGTGCTAAAGTTTAATACAGTTTGTTTAAACAATTGTACTTGCTTTTTCTTCTTCTTAGGTTTACTTAAGGGTTGTCTGTACTTGAAAGAGATTGCTGATGGCTTCTTTGCTCACACAGCTTAAGCCAGTCCCCAGGAGAGAATAAAATCCCTGGCAAAGTGATGATTTTGGCCAATGTAACTGCATTACTTTAGGGCTTTTGCTGGCAAAGCCCTGCTGGTTAAGGGCCTGAAAAAAAAAAAGTCCTACGAGACAGAGCTGTGCTGCCAGAAAAGACCAAGCATCATATTCTTAATATTGTTGGAGTTTTTGTTTTCCTTACGGTCTATGAGGAAAATGAGAGCAGACTGACCTCATTTGCTTTTCATATCTCAGTAAATTTATGCCTTGTGTGCTTAATTATTTGAAGGATTTCCAAGGCAGAGCCTCTTGTGTAGTTGGGTTGGTTGGCACCATTGCCTTGCCATGTCCTCCACACCCTGGTCATTGAGGGAACAGTTCAAACAAGCGGCGCTTTGTTTTTGCTGAATATGTGCTTATTTGTGATGGAGTTCAGAGCTTCTCCTCCCTTCCCCACTTTTAACAGAAAGAAAATAATCCATTTTCAAAGGGATGATGTGCTCTTCAATATATTCACTCTGTTTGAGGATCTGGGAAGCTAAAATCTGACTGCCCAAGCAGGCTGTGAAGGCAATCATATGACTCGACCATTTCCTTGGTTGAGATTAATGCTGTTGGCTTGTGATGTTCATTTTGACCTTCTCTGTTGCAAGGTGGTCTACAGGACAGGGTGTGAAGAGACCTGGGCAAGAGTTAATGTGTCAGGAGTGGGCTTGGAAAGATCAGCTTCTAGAAGCTAATTTTAAGTCTCGCTACTCCAGGTCATGCGATCCAAAACAAGCAATTAGGAGCCAAGGAGGTGAGCAGTGAGTGTGAAGCAGAGCAGGAGGAGGAGGATGCAGAAATAATTAGCAATACAGAAACCATGTGATCTGTAGAAAATAGGTATTCCATCAGAAAAAGCCACTTAAACTGCAGCGCTCTACTTTGTTACAACTTTTTGGATAAGTAAGGACTCCAGGCCTTTGCTTCCATGGCATATGCCTTGGGTGGTTAATTCAGAGACTTATCTCATGTGAACACATATGCCTTGTTGTAGCCTATTCCTTAACTAAACTCCCATGAGAGCAGCCAGAATACACGGTTACAGCTGTGTGCGCCTGTGGCTTGAATGGAAAAGGGTAGCTGGGCGTGGGGCAAGTGGCATGGAGAGGCTGGGCACAGAGCCCCAGCTCTTGGTGCTCATTCTCTGGGCTGGATGGTCTCTGGCCATGCACAATGTGATCCTGTTGTAGCTGCAGGCTGTCCCTCGGGCTGCGAGCCCTCCTGCGCAGGCCCTGCCTTCCACGTGTTTGAAATAGGTTCAGCCACAAATAGAATAAATACTGCTTCAGCGTCACTTTCTTTTGAGATGTAAGTATAACAAGGCAGGGTGATGAGCTGCTGTTCTCATAACAAGTGGCAAATGTGCAACAGCATCAGTTCTCAGTGTCTTACAGCACTACACTGGACAGTTTCCAGTAGCAATACTGGAAATGGTGGGAATCCCCAGATACCTGGTTATGACCCTCCTTTTGTTCGTAACTCTGACCTTTTGCTGTTCGGTAATGAAACACATGATAATCCGTTCAGGATTTTTCTTCAGCTGGCATAAACTCAATCCAGTCATCTAAGTCTTCATATGGTACACGCAGTTGGTGAAGGGCTCTAATTTAGGACTTATAAAAGTGTCATTCTAGTTTCAAGGATGCTGACAGCATCGGAAAAAAAAAAAGCAGACCATACGCTTTATGTGTATGGTGCTCCCAAACACGTGTTATCCCCTGAACGTCCTTATCTCTGTGGTCCAGTGTTCCCCATCTGTACTGTGGTGATAAGAGCATACAGTTAGTACCACAGAAGAAATAAAACCCCACAGACCTGGCTGGGGCAGGGGGCAACATCTCCCCAGTGCCCTCTTCCTAAATCCATAGATCCTAGTCTCCTGCTCTGTGCCAGCAGTGACTGGGAGCTATCTCTCTTCAGAGCCAGGGGCACTATCCTGCTCCTGAGGATGTCAGGTATGTCTGACTTTTAGTTGAAAGAAACTGCAAGTGCAAATGAGGTCATTAGTTGAGGAAAATCACCTTTTTGGTGCAACATAGGGAGGAAGACTTTAGCAGGCTGAGGAAAGTCCATGCTGTGAAGGGCTGGTCTGGCAGCAGGTTAGGAAAGGATGAAGAGTGAGGCTTCTGCCTCTGATGCTCTGCATTTCTGGAGAGAAGCACTAAAGTATATTTAAAATGAAGTTTAGCAAAGCTGTTGAAAAAATTATATCGGGTGTGATCAAGAAAAGGTGGAAATACCTGTGGCTGCTACTGTTCTTGGTGAAAGGTGAGTCATGGAAATATAAAATAGACCTTCAAATGTCTGGGGCAGGCTGCTGGGCTTGGGTCTGCCCCTTGGGCAGGCTGCATGCCTGCAACATGGGTAAATTATCTCCTTATCCTGCAGAGGCGTTCTGGGCAGTGCTTTAAAATTAATTTGATGGAACATGCTGTAGGAATGCTAAATATTAAAACAATTACTATTTAATGTATTGCTTGTCTCATGTTGCAGCATAAATATTACATAAATTCCTAACAAGTGCAGCGGGTGCTAGCTTTACTGCTTCCTACCGTGTGCTCTGTGCTGCTGCTGTGGACTTCTTCCAATGTCTTGCAAACCAGCTATACCAAGGCATCAGTCGCTGGAGCCTGAGGCTGTGAGGAGCTTTAGGAACACCATGGGGCTGTGGGAGGGATTGGCCTGGTTCTGATGAACATAGTGGGCTGCATGCCCTGTGCTGGTCATCCAACCCTCCTGCTATCAAAGGCAAGACACTGAGAAGCCCTGGTGTGGTCTGCAGTGCTGAGGCAGTGGTGGTGGTGGCCCAAGTCTCTGCATGGCTGGAAAAAAAAAAAGTGTACCCTCTGTCTAGCATTGGGTGTGAGAGTCTGGACCCAATGCATTCATCCTCCATAAGGAGCTGAAGCACAGGTATCCTGCTTTCAGATCCAGCTAAAGGAGGAATGACAGAACCACACTTACACAGGTTTGTCTCTCTTAAAACTGACTTGGCAGTTCTGCACTCCTCAAATTGTAGACATGTTTTCTCCACACCATTTAATGCATCTCAGCGCCATTTGGTTTGATGCCCCGAGTGAGCCAGAGAAGCACCCAGAGGTTGTGTGTGATTTTGCAGAGCGCCAGTGGCATACGAGATGTTTGGTGTAGGTCTGTAGCAAACTGGGACCCATCTGCTAACCTTGGCTGAGCCAGAGTAACCAGTAACGGGATTGCTTTTGCTGGTGCGTGCCTCTGATGCACCCGTGGCCCTGGGCAGAGGAAGCCGGGGCCAGGGAGGAAGGCAGTGGGCGCTGCGCAGAGTGGTGCCTGTAAGGCTGAGCCCGTTGCAGCCCTTCCGCGTAAGCCCCTGGTTTTGGGGCTCCCATTGTGATTAGGATGGATGTGCCCGATGGGATGGAGCCAACCCCAAAGTGTTCCTCATGGGATTTTTTGCTTGTCCCGGGTTGCCTGGAGCGCAGTTAGTAGCTCTCAGCCCGTGGCTGCTCTCTCCTCCTAGAGGAAGGACGGGGCTGCGGGGGGCCGTCGCCGCCCCCCCCCCCC
>NW_010509881.1:29776-40326 GCF_000687285.1 Phaethon lepturus
CCCTCTCCCCAGCACAGGGCCGGGCCGGCTTCCCGACCCGCAACAGGCCGTTTGCAGTTACCTTTTCCCCTTCTGTGGCTTTATCTGCATAGGAGGGATGGGCTTTGCTCTTTTAGTGTTTGACGGGGTTTTCAGATGAGATGAAAAGTCATCAGATACCTATGATCTATTGAACAAGGAGTTTGTTGTTCCCTGTGTGCTGTTGGCCCGTGATTTTCCGCTTGTTTCCTCCTAATAGGCAGGAAATTAAGTGCAGTAGCTCATAGTTCCTCTGTGCTATTTGACTACTAGAGAACAAAACATTGAGGAAATAAAATGATTTGGGAGAAAGATGAAACCTAATCAAGAAAGTAACTGTTTGGGGTTTTTTAATTTTTCAGGTTCTACATTGAAAGCATTTCCTTTCTCAAGGACAAAACTACGGTCGAGCTGTTCTTTCTGAATGCCAAGTCCTGTGTGCACCAGGTAAGACCCGATGTTCTGTTAGAGCTCCTTATTGTACATCTCCCATTTATTGTTCCTCTGCCACCTACACAGTCCTGAAAACTCACTAGGAGCTGCATCTAATTTCTAGGTCTTACTGCGGTATTAAAATCTCAGCATGCTTTCTCCTCTCCTTCACTTAAATCCTGATGGTCCAAGGAAATGGATAAGGATGATGACTGTTTCCTTGTCCTGTTTTCTCAGCCCCACTGTGTGCTCACTGCACTAGAATAAGTCTTAAATACTCAAAAGCTTTTTAAGTTGTTTGAAATCTGGGTTGTAACTTCGCAGGTAGGCTCTGTCTCAGTGCCGTATCGGTCTATACACTGCATAGTAAACGCTCAAGGCAAGCATCTCTTTACTGAGCTCAAGTCAAACTTGTCTCAAGAACAAAAGCCCTGTGAGGAAGGTCCTGTAGTTTGGGGGAAATCAGTAGAAATCAGTTCCCTGATTTCCTGCCTTAATTCAGTTAAGTAGCAAAGTAATAAACCCTATAAAGTAGTAATCAAAACTAGTTACTAAAATACATTTTAATATTTACTCTCTGGTTAAGCAGCTTCCACTGTTTTCTTGAAATGTTTGAATTGGTAGAATGTATTTTTAAAAGTTACTTCATGATACGATAGACAAAATCTTAAAAAAATTAAGGTTGATCTGCTACAGATTCATTCCTCTTGGTCTGAAAAAAAGGTGGTGTGGCAGCCACCTTCGGCATGCCCCTGATAACCAGCAGTGCAATAGCAGCTGCAGTTCAATGAACTTTAGCACTGCCTGATGTTTCTGGGATTTTCCAGTTAATGTCAAACTCTGGCATCTGGCTTTTTTTTTATTGTGGTTCAGTCAGTCTAAAAGGGTCACTTGGTTCTTATAACCTTTTCTTGGAAAACAATCCTGTATCATTAGATGGTGGTGGAGCTCGGTGTAGCCGGCCAAAGTTTTCACCTTTAATATGCTTCATATTTTAGAGGATTCAGTATCCAGTATTCGTTATTTTATGGTAGGATCAGAAATGTGATGTGAAAGTGGTTAATGGCAAAGTTGTGACTGCTTTGTACAGGAATTGCTTTCTGGAAGAGTGAAGGAGACTTTTTACAAAACACTGACATTTTAAAGATGTTTGAAGGACTTGAGGCCTCACTGGTTGAGATTAATAAGAAGCAAATCTCCATTTGGCACATCTGCCATTTTAAATGAAGGGTCTCAGCAACTTGTAGTTATCCTTTTAGGGAAAACTGGAGTACTTCAAACAAAGCGCAAATAATTTTGGAACTGGAAAGTGGGTCTGGTGTTAGGATGGAATGTGAAAAATGCCACTGCTATTGAAACAAACGCTGTCAACATGAAAACATTTGGTGCAAGTATATATGTTTATGTATATGCATAAAGCATAAGAGAAAGCAAAGAGAGAAGCATAAAAAAACCTTTCCTCACTGATCATAGGCATGCATGTCATCAAACCCCAATAAGGAGTAATTTCTGGCCTGGGTAAATATTACTATTCAAGCAGCATAACTTTGTTTTACCGAAATGAAGTGCTGATAGCATGTGAAGTGCTGATGGAGCACGGAGTGCTGCGATAAGCAGGCTGTGCATCGTTCAGTTGAGTTCAGGGCTTCGGAGCTGGGAGAGCTTGGAATGAAGGCTGGTTCGTATTTTGCCCCCATGGCTTGCAAGGTGTGTGCTCTAATTGGTAGCAACTCAAAGTGCCGCCTTCCCTGTTCCTGCCAGCAAAACTGCCAGAAGCAGAGAGGGCTTTCTGTCACGTCCAGTTTCTGTGGGCAGTGGAGGGACGGGAGCATCGCTTCCTCCCAAGAGAAGGATCTGTGCGAGCAGCACCGAGCGATTCAACACATAATGAAAACAGAGAGCCCCGGCTCTGCCTAGAGCACTTTCCGTGCTGGGCGGCTTCGCAGCCCGCCTTCAGCAGAAGCCTGCAGCTAGTTCAGCAGTTCACTTTCAAGATGCATTTGGTCCAGGGGCTTTTAACCTTCAAATTAGGTCTTTTAAAAATATTTTATCCTCCTTGGTAAACTTACGGTCAGTCTCTAGGCTTTGAGTTGTGCATGAAGTGCCCACAGGACCGATTCTCATATTTAAGCCCATGGGACATGGATAAGAGGATGCACAAAGGCACCTCGGATGTGCTCGCACAGCGTGTCCACTCCCACGGCGCTGCCAGGCTCCGCTGTGCCGTGGGGAAGGAGGCGCAGGCTGCGGGACGAGCAGTGGATGTGAGCAGATCGCCGGCTCTGGTGAAGCAAGTGGCTGATGCTCACTGATGACACCAAGGAATGTTCCCTGGCATTTCTCAGTCATTAATCCAGCTCCAGGAGCTTAGACCTGCCTCAGCTTAGCTTTCCCCCCCGCCTCCCCTCCTTTCCTTGCTGCATTCATGGACTGAGGAAACCCTAGTGTCTTAAAGCAGCAACATACATACACCCAGCCCACGTGCTCAAGGGTGCTCGTCAACGCACAGGGTGTGCTGGAGGATGCCCTACTGGGGCCGTATCCTAACCTGGATCTTTGCGTGAAGCTTCTGCTCTGTGCGGGCCAGGAATGTGGCTCAGAGGATAAATGCTGCAATACCTGGCATGTGAGAAGACCTGTGTGGCTACGATTGCTTAAAAGCCAGTTGTGTTTTTTTGCTTTCACAAAGCTCTTCCCAAAGTTTTCACAGTAGCTTGTTCCCCAGAGGGGACACTGTGTGAAAAGCCCAAATCCAGGGTGGTGCAAAGGCCTGCTTTGAATGGCCTTTTGATGCTTGAAGGAGTTTGTGTTTGTGCTCTTTTGGCATTCCGGAGCACTGGCACGTGTCGGGAGCCCAGCAGTGTGTAGGCACCTGCACTTCCGTGGCTTGGGTACTTTAAAGAGAAACGACGCTCCCCTGAGCAGAGGGTGAGCGGGTGCTGTTGCCCTGTGTGCGAGGTGATGCGTGTCGGGGCTCCCGCCAGCGTGTGGGACGCACCACGAGAGGCAGCCGAAGGCTTGGGCAAATACAGCCCATGCGTTGGCAAAGCTTCGTGCCAGTCCCTCCTCTGGAGGGGTTTTATCTGTGGCTTACGAGGTTCAGGGGCGGCATCATAAATCTATTTACAGTATTCTTTGAGAGATCTGCAGGCAATCCTGTGTGTGAAATCCTGTAAGTGGCTGTATCTAATCGAAGAGAATAGTATCTCCCTAACCAAGTCCAACATCTCCGGGTTTAGGCTGGAGGTGCTGGGCAGAGTGCGTTGGCCATCTTGCCCCACATGACTCCAGAGAGGTTTTGTTCGCAGCTGAATAAAAATTCACAATAAATAATATAGCATATTAAATTTATCAACTATTAATTATATAGGATGTTACAAAATATGGATTCTGACTAATAAATAATGGAATAAAAACCTGCATAACAGTTCTGAAAAGGGCAAAGGCTGGCTTAGTGGTCTGTAGTGCACCGCCACACTCTACTTCCTCACCTTTCAGCTCCCCATTCCTTCCTGCAAATCTCTCTTCTTTCTTTTTGCAAATCTGGTACCACTTGTCCCTGCCCAGGGACTGGAGGAATCTGGGGCTCGTGCATTTTGCAATTTCCATAGACATTTTGTCAAGGGAGAGACAGGACAGACAATAAAATCTTTGCTGCCAAAAATGTATGTATTTCTACTTGCCACACGCTCACCTACCTCTGTGTTCTATCTATGTAGTCAAAGCCTCTTCGTGCCTCTGGCATCTTTGCTGCTACATGCCAGGTTTGTGCTTCCTCTGCGGCCTGTGGTGTTCCCTGCGCAGGCCCCCTCTGCCTTCTCTCGTCCCCTGCAAGCAGCTGGGGAGCCCGGGGGGTCCCATTTGCCCAAAGCACAAGAGGGCCGAGACCTTATTTTTACTTTTGTGAATCGTGTTTTAGCGGCGTTACTGCTCTGCAGCCGGAGCAAAGAGTCGCTGAGCACAAGGAGTCCATGGCTGTGTGTTTTCACTGCACCGCCATCTTAACCCACCACCATCAGCACTGACACCTCCCTTCTGCACAGCGTAACGTAACGCTGTTTTACACGCCTGGAGAATAAACTTCCTCTGTTGGACTTGCCACAGCCCACTCAGCATTTGCTGCCCTTGCCCTCCCCAGGTCTCCTTGCATATGAACTAAATGCAACATTTGCTTTTCCACTCGTGAGAGCACCCGGTGTTGCCACACCACTGGCACGTGTATAAACCTTGGCCTCCAGCTGACATAACTGCTGCCAGTGCTCTCGCCCTACCCTCCTTTCATGTCGAGCTGCCCGTTTTCCCCTGGTCTGATGCTGCAGTCCCCAGGCGCGCTCGGTCCTGTGTGGTCCAGCCAGCTGCCTGGCTCCTGCTCTCCAGCGTCGGTGGTCGTTGGGTTGGAGCTTGGAGAAGCCATATCCGCTGCCAGGAACAGCATGGGCCACCAAGCAGGAGGTGAGAACTGGTAAAACTTAGATCTCCAGGTCTATGGAAAGGCCTCCCAGCGACTTAGTTACAAGCTTGTTTATCTACATGTATTTTGGGAGAATGCAATGGCTGGAAGGATGCTTTTGTGTATGTCTGGGCTCTGTCTTCCCATGTGCCTCTCTTTTTCAAGGTTTTGAGAACTGTTGCCTGAAAACCTTCAGTGGTGACAACTTCAATTTAAAAGCTTTCTTTCCCGCTGCTGAACGTAAGAAGCTGGATTTAGATTTATAGCAATCTCTGAAATCTGCTGTACAGCTGGAATTTAAAATAGTGAAAGCCTAGCACTTGGTTTCAGGTGAAATTAATATCTCAGCATTGTGTTTGCACAGGGATAGGGGAGCTTTGTACCATGTTCAGTGTGTTATTGCACAGCCCATGACCATAACTGGAATACTTTTAAGGAGGTGGGTCGGAACTGGTCACTCACATGTTGATGATAAATTTGGAAAGATAAATTAGTCTTTTCTTTTTTCAAAACAGCCAAGTTTGGAAAAATAACACCCTACTTGGCTAGCAAAGCTCTGTCAAGTTTATTATGCATTAGAGCTAACCTCCATATAGCTCTGCAGCCATACGGTTGATTCTTTGCCAGTCCTTAAAATATGTTCTGTAAACTAAGATCTTGGTCAAGTTGGCTGTGTTCCCCTTTTCCTCTCTATATTTGGGTGTCAGGGGGGTTATTTAATTTCCCATTTTTTTCAAGGACTTGGCAAGAATTGCTTTTAAAGAAGAAAAAAGGTAAAAGAAATGGAAGTTTTCAGAGGAGTCTGCAACTGTGATAGTTTTGTGAACGGCAATGCTTGTGAGCACTTGGCAGCCTGAAGGCCAGAGCTTACCAAGAAGAGCTGTTGAAACAGACCCCTGGTGTGAGCATAAAGTCTGGCTAGCTTCCAGCTCGTGGAGAACAAAGTGGTCGTATATCAGAGAGCTCTCGAAAGTTTTATAACAGATATTTCCTAATTCTCCCTCCTCTCAAGGGAGAGGGGAGCGTTCCCATGCAGCCTCGTAACACTATGTAGTCTGATCCTAGCCAAAGCTATTAAAACACGCCCTGTCCATTGCCTCTATTTGCTGTTCTGCTCCTCAAGATGGCACGTGTAAAGCCCAGGATGAGGATCAGCAGACGAGTTGGCCTTCTGCACCTCCAGGGCTGTTGTCTTCCATGGGTGCTGGCAGCCACTTCCATGGCCCAAACCCCCCAGCAGCGTGTCAGCAGATGAGAAGGATGGAGCATGGTTATGCCTGTGAACAAAATGTGACAGGATGAGGAGGCAGGACCCCCATGCTGATGTAAATTGGCAGATCTCCATGGGGCCCCCCTACTCGTTACCCCATGAGACCTCACATGGGGCTGCTCTGGTAGCTTGGGGAGGGACTTGGCCATGGTGTGACTGTACTCCATGGACATGTGGGTATAGTCAAGGGACTCCACACAGCACCTCTGAGAGTGGTTGAGGTTGGTCCAAGGCTGTGTGCTGTAAAGGGTGATGGTGCCCCCGGGACCTGTTGAGGCTCTTCACAGAGGAGGTGGAAGTTGTGTCCTAGCTGGGCTAGCCCATTGCGTATGAAAGCTTTGCTGGTTTGCAGCCGAAGTTTCATACCTCGCATCTTTTGACGCAGTCACCTCCTCCTCCTGGGTCTAACTACCGGTGTTAATTGCGGTGGAGAGTTTTGCACCTTTGATCTCCTGGCCACGAGGTAACGATGCTGCGACAGCTCAGCCTGTTCTGTTGTTGGTGCGCGTTGGGTATCTCACCGTGGTGCTGGGGTAGGAAAGCGAAAGGCTGTGATTATATGTTAAGTCTAATGATACTTGCCATATACCTGGCTTGCAAACAGGAAAGTCTTTATGTCCTTCCCTCATTCTCTGCTTTTACTCTTATGTTAATGCAAAAAAAGCACACTAAATGTGCTCCTATTGCATTGAACTGTGCAGACAAGTCTGAGTCGCTTCTGCTGTCCTTGGAGTTTCATCTAAGTGTTGGCTGAAGCACAAAACACAAGCAAGGGAGATGGATGAGGGTGGCTGGCAGAGACAGCAAAATAAAGGGTGTAACAGAGAAACCTGAAGCTTCTGCTCACCACGAGACACTACCAGCTTTTTTTTTTTGTCTGGCTTGGCCTAAGCCACTGAGGTGGGAAGCAGCAGGTCCTGCCAGGAGAGAGCTGTGGTGGCTGCTGCATGTGCACTGAGCTGTGTTTAGTCTCAGGTTATGCTCTCATGTGGGTAGGAAGGGCTGTGGGGCTTAACGGATGAAATGAAAGATGTCATGGACCATGTAAATGCTGTGAAGCAGCTGTGAGGCCTCCTGAGCCATCCAGGCTGCATTCCCCCATGGGCTAAGTGCAGTGTGAGTGCAAATCTGAAGTGGCCTTTTGAGCAGGGTCGGAAGGACCAGCCTTTACTTTGTTCCTATAAGGGCTCGTATTCTGCATCTCCTGCTGGTTTAGTGCTTTACTTTCCCTTCCTAATGTGCTGGAGGCGGACGCTTGCTTTACTGCGCTTTTTCTCAGCCTCATGTTTCTGTCTTTGGGAAATTGGTCCCAGTTGAGATGCTCAGCATCGTGGTGACCCCACCGGGATTGCTGTGAATGCTGGTAATCGGGACCGGCGCTTTAAAGCTGGAGGGTTATTTGTTTCTGCCATTGTTTGCCTCTGGTGTAATCACCCAGCGCAGCCACACCGACTGAGCGAGTTGTTGAATTTGCCTGACCTAGTTCCTCCTGCGCTGCTCAACTTGTGTCGTGTAACAGGTTGTGGCCAACAACTCCTCCCCAGCCCATCCCAGGAGCTCAGGCCACCTTGTGCAGCCTCTGCTCCCAAAGAAGCCTTAAATGCTGAAAAGCTGCTAAGCTTTCTGCACTGCGGGGACCTGCCTTTGCATCCTCTTGCTGTCCGGACACAGCGCGGTGATATCAGATCCCTTGTGGGAAGTCACAGTGGTGCTGGGTAAGGGCACGGGCGCTGGCATCGCTTTCTTCACTTGTCTTGTGTCCACACCCAGCTAATTGCCTCCCTCAGCATGAACAGCTTGTTGTAGATGTTTGGGTCCTTCCTCTCCCTCTGCCTAATTGCACCCTTCTTTCTCTCAGCTTTTTCTTAATCACCTTTCAGTAATCACAGGTAATTATGTTCAATATTGTGGCTGTCTTGAGGCTATTCAATCATAGTGTGTGTATATTTGGGGGCGTCTGGTTAATACCAATTTTTTGAGGGAAGAGGTATGTTAGTATCTCAGTTCTCAAATCTCCATGTGAAATGTTTTTGCTGTCAATCTTTAACCTCTGGACGCTACATGTGCTTTCAAGAAACCATACTAGTTTTCGTTTCTTGCTCTGGCTCTAAAGAGTTAAAGATGGCAGTTCCTGTGTGTTGCTTGCTTTTTTATCTGCTTTAATCTGAGTTTACAGTCTAAAGATTTTCTTAGCACAGTTAATGCTCATCTGACTATCATCATTCTTGATCTGTGTTTTCATCAGGATTTCAGACTTGTATCTCCGTGACAGTAAATTCTAGTGTTGTTGCTGTGTCTAATGAGGGTTCACTGCTCTATTCATGACTGAGCTTGTGATTTTTATCACGTTTATAAGCCTACGTCTGTGCAGCAAAAGACTTGAGCCCCTATCTTAATCGTGGACTAAATTCTGCCTGTGGGCACTGGAGGCATGCATTGGTCTTCCCTAGCTGCTGAGATAGTGACCTATTCCTGCTCTACAGTGATTGCCACCTGGTTTGGACATCTGCTACAACCTTTTATTATTCTGATGTTTGTCAGTATGGCAAAAGCCACCACCTGAATCTGCTGGACCAAATGCAGTGTTTAGATAAACCAGTGGCCTTTTTGGAGAGCTACAGAAGGGGCTGGATATCTCTCGCTGGTTAAAATGATTGGTCCCTGTGCAAACTCTAATTGAAAAATACCAGTTTCATCCCCTCCCTGGAGCTGTACCCGCTAGTCCGTTTAAACTTACTTACATCTAAAATGTAGAAGACTCAGATTCCATTATCTGAATTGCATCCATGTGCTTAACCTTGTGCTAGTGACCTTGTTCCCACTTGGGATGAACCTAAGAAAACCTTTCATCTTCATCTTCAACATGCGGCCATGAGAGCACTGGCTGCCCTGGTGCCCAGGGCTCGCCTCCTCCTTCTCACTGAAGTCTCTGCTTAAATTATCCTGGCAATTGCAGGCATTGCAAATGAATTTTCTGACAGCCATTTTCCCCATCTATTTTTGAAATCTGGCCTTGCTGTTAAAGCGATGCCAAAACAGAGACCCCCATCTGCCAGCCTTGGGGCTGAAGGATGGTTATAAAATCAAAATATTGCCTGAGTGGGAAGAGCCGTGGTCCTGTGCTCCTGAGTGACACACGTTGCTATATAGATTTGTCAAGCCAAGGGCTGTCCAAACTCCTTGACAGCCCAGGGCAGGGCTGGATTACATTATAGCAATGGCCAACTGGGGAACCAGATGGCAAATAATTTTATATTATGATGGAAAATAATTATGGGCTCAGAGGGAATTGTCCAAGAGACTGTCACTTGTATAGCATTAGTCTATTAGATAAAGGCTGAGCTGGGCTTTGGGATGCCTTGCTTCAAATCCTCGTTCTGCTACTTAACTACTGCATGACCTCAGGGCAGTCCCTTCACCTCCCTGCACCTCTCTTTGAGATTTTTTTTTTTTAGCCCCTTTAAAGGGTAGGGGTTGTCCTGAGTGCTCTTTGGGTTGGGTTTTTTTTTGTGCAGAATCCTCCCTCAGAGTGGCCCCAATCTCCTGCCACTGTTACTGTATGGTGATATGGGATAATAATTAGGGCTGGTCCACCCTGTTCTGAGGTTTGCAACAGAGCGGTGGCAGCCCTGCGCCTGGGGTGTCCTGTTTGTCCCCTTTGCTCTGGCCAGACACCTTCAGTGTCTTGTTTGAGAGAAATGACATTAGGGAGGACCTTCTTACCTGTTAGCTCTTCAATACAGCTTCTAAGCAAATGTTCGAAACTGAGGACATTGGCAATGCAAAACCCTCACTGTGAAAGCAAAGACTGAAACTTCATCACCTGAAGAAGGTAGCCTGTCTCCTAAAACCCTAAATGAAGTGGTTTGTGGGCTCACTTTTAACACTTGTGGTGATGCCATAGCAGCCTAGTAAAGCAACCAAAGTTTCTGAACGCTTGCATTTAGGAGCAAGTAAATAAACACGGAAAAGCAGCTTCGTAATTACTATTGCTAATTAGTTAATGGTTGTGAGGTGCTTTGAAGATGAAAAGTGAAGAGGTGCTTGGGTATTAAGTCCCAAACACCCCTGTAATGCCAGCAGCAGCTATTGCTATGGGTCAGCAGAGACTCGCTGCTGCAGTAGCTCACAGAGTGCTTCAGAGTTTTCCTTGGAGCCAGCAACAAAGAGAAGAGTGCCTTTGATGTGAGAATTGCATTTGGATAGTTAAATCTCGATGAGTTTCTTGTATGCTTAAAAGGTGATGAGCCACATGTAGCTGATTCTGCCTTGGGGGAGGGAGATGGCCTTGATGAGCTTTTTAAGGTCCTCCTGGCCCTGTTTTCCCTGATTTTGTGGTCCAGGGACAGCTTTGCTGAACTAGAGCCCGACTTTCCTGCT
>NW_010509881.1:40357-41699 GCF_000687285.1 Phaethon lepturus
CGATGGAGTTTTCTCATGTCTGGGTTCCCTTCCTGCTGGAACAGGAGTGTGGTGCTGGGATGACCTGATCTCCCGTAATCCTCCCACTGCCACAGTTGGCTGTGTTTGAGCAGATGCAATTTAAGCTTAAAAAAAGGCAGCTCAGATGTCCATGACAAAGACTAACCCGATACAGACCTGGAAGTAACAAAGTACCTAAAAATTGCACCTACGTGAAGAGTTTCTGGGCTGCAATCTTGCCTTTTCTCTTAAGCATCAACATGAAAGAGATCTGAAAGGAAGGATGAATTTGAAGCTTTTTTTTTTCCTCCTAATTTGTGATGTGCCCCTCCTCTTCTAATAAAATATGTCTGGGAATGCTTTGGAGGCTACTTCTGCATAGCTGTTGCCACACCTGTTGGGAAGGGGAAATTCCTCTTGGTCTGCTGCTGTGGAGCAGCCTGGGGGAGCGCTGCTGCTGGAATGTTTTATTGACAAAGCTGGCAAAAAACTTCCTTTCCATGAAAATTGAATTATTTGTTTGTTCGCTTTTGAATTTCACCTCTGTAGGCCAGACCTGCAGCTGTGGTAAATTAGCTCAGCTCCAGCTGTGACCTATATATTTTGAAATGTCATTTCCCTGTATCTGTATGTAATTCTGTAGATCTTCCTGCTACGCTGGTTTTGGCCCCATTTCAGCTTTCGGTCTGCTTTGTCCTCTCGTTCAGCCAACAGATCCTGAGGGCAGAGAATGTGTTGGGATCTCGGTGGTAGGAGACTAGCATTTGTGTCTACTACCTTCACTTGCAGAAGATCTATAAGAAAAAACCCCCTCTGTATTCACGGGCTGGTTCGTGGGCTCAATTTTGTCCTTTAAATACACAGTTTGCAGGATGCAGTAGGTGTAAGGGGTAGCTTTGACAACATGAGTGTCCACCTGTAAGTGCATCTTTTTTGCTCTTCCAGTGTTACTGCTGGTCCCAGTACAGGACCAAGACCAGGGTTTTTGCTTGTAACAAACTAACTTTGAAAGATTGCACTTAAGTTTGTAAGAAAAAAAAAAAAAACAACACGATCTCTCTGGAGGTTTGATGTTTCGGCGTTTATCAGCTGCACACCTCTGAAGCCACCGAGTGCATGGTGCTGTCGGGACAGGACCGCTTTTGGAGGGATCAAGACAGCGCTTTCCAGCAAGAGCTCCGTGCCGTTTTTCTGAACGTTGCGCTAAAACTGCAGTGCACTCGCCAGAAGCGGGGGCTGTGCGATCAGCCGCTGTGGGGCCGAGGGAGCCCGGTTGCCCTGTCCTTGCGATTAACAAGCGCCCGGGCTGCGTTACCGCCCTTGCCAGGCGGAGCCTTCAGGC
>NW_010509882.1:0-436 GCF_000687285.1 Phaethon lepturus
CAGGTGCCCACTAAGCTGCTCTGTCACTCCCCCTCCTCAACAAGACAGAGGAGAGAAAAATATAATGAAGGGCTTGTGGGTAGATATAAGGACAGGGAGATCACACAACAATTACCATCACAGGCAAAACAGACTTGACTTGGGGAAATTAATTTAATTTATTACCAATCAAATCAGAGTAGAATAATGAGAAATAAGAACAAACCTTAAAACACCTTCCACCCACTCCTCCCTTCTTCCCGGGTTCAACTTCACTCTCGAATTCTCTACCTCCTCCCCGAGTGACACGGGGGATGGGGAATGGGGGTTGTGGTCAGTTCATCACATGTTGTCTCTGCCGCTCCTTCCTCCTCACACTCTTCCCCTTCTCCAGCATGGGGTCCCTCCCACAGGAGACAGTCCTCCACGAACTTCTCCAATGTGGGTACTTCCCACG
>NW_010509882.1:850-1719 GCF_000687285.1 Phaethon lepturus
ATAATCCTTAGTTTGAAGTTTTAGAAGGCAGTTATTCTTTATTGCAGTACTGGAGACACGGGATAATTCCGCCCAATGTGTCTGTCTTGAGTTTCATAAGCACTTCTTTTATTGTAACAAGCTATACATATTCGTTACACTTTCTGAGAAATCTCCACCTCCCTGCCTATCTACTATATTTACATAATGCTGGCATTGCAAAACTACACTACGCATGCACAGGGGTCTCGGGTGGTTGTCGGTGGTCATTTGGGGAGTCAGCCCCCTCCTCCTTTTTCCCTTTTATGGCCACGGGTCTCCTGAGGATAGTTTCTTCTCCTTGGATGTTTGCCTCTTCTGTTCAGACAAGCGATTCTTTCTTACTATCCTTGTTTGAGCACTCCTGCTAGGACATTTCTGTGCTCAAGGTTAAGATATCTCCTCTGTACACTTCAATCTCCCAGTCCTTGCTCTTAACCCTTCTTTGTTCTAATTTCATGAAGCTTCTCGGTTCTACACGTATGCTTTCCTTGTGATTAACTATTTACACATAGCTGAAATGTTAGCATTGAGGCAAGTTTAGCCTAAGGACTATGAGAATAGGTTGTTAAACATAATCACACAGTTATTAGGCTAAAGAAATCTTTAAGTTAAACTAATCATGTAATCAATAACCTTCCAGAAAGTACATAAATATATCACCTCCCTCCCGCTTCCTCCTTCTTGGTGTCTGCAGAGTTGTTTCTCTCATATTCTCACTCATCTCTTCTGGCTGCTGTTGTGCAGTAACTTTTTCCCCTTCTTAAATATGTTATCACAGAGGTGCTACCACTGTCGCTGAGTGGCTCAGCTTTGGCCAGCGGCAGGGGCGTCCCTTGGGCGCCCGGGGC
>NW_010509882.1:1772-3814 GCF_000687285.1 Phaethon lepturus
TTCTGACATCTTCTCACAGAAGCCACCCCTGTAGCCCCCCCTTTACCAAAACATTACCACGTAAACCCAATACAGATGTCTAGCATTGTTCTCACTTTCATATCTAGCAGGCCTGTTACATCATTGGGGTTCTAAAGAAAGCTTAGCATGACTGTGGCACAACTGTTTCTGGTCTTGATCACAATTACATCATGAAATAACCTCTTTGTAACTGCACTCTCTGATATGGCAACAATTTTAGTCTAGACAAAAGCAGAGTCTCAAGGAAAACAAGACTGACCGACTGACTGAAAATGCAAGTTTCTGTTTTAAGTGTTTCTCTGGCTGGGGCATTTACAATGTCTCAGTCCTATGCACAGGCATTTACTTTTGTTAAACCTATAGCAGTGCAATTATCTTTGAGAATTTTACTTCACGAATTTGTTTGATACAGGCCAGTGGGTTCTAAGCTTAATGAAAAAGCACTTAACAACATACAAGTACACAGATTCATATAACCCTATGAATTTGCATAAAAGTATTTACATACCACACTGCAAGACGTATATGTCTTATTTCCATAGAAAATCAGAATAGAAAACCACTTCTATTTGTGCCACTAGTGTCTCTGTTTCACCTGTTTTACCATGTCATAAAACAGAATGGTATGACTACAAAGCCTGTGGGTTGGTTTTTTTTGTTTGTGTGTTTTATCTAGCCTGTTGTGGTTTAACCTAGCAGGTAGCCAAAACAACCACACAGCTGTTCACTCACCCTCCTTGCCCCCAGTGGGATGGGGGAGAGGATCAGAAAAAAATAATGTAGAACTTGAGGGTTGAGATAAAGACAGTTTAATAGGACAGGGGGAAAAATAATAATTATAAAAGACAATACAAAACAAGTGATGCACAGCACAATTGCTCACCACCCACTGACTGATGCCCGGTTAGTACCTGAGCCGTAGTGCCTCCCTGGCCAACTCCCCCAGTTTATAGACTGAGCATGACGTCGTATGGTATGGAATATCTCTTTGGCCAGTTTGGGTCAGCTGTCCTGGCTGTGTCCCTTCCCAGCTTCCCATGCACTCCAGTCTTCTCACTGGCAGGCCAGCATGGGAAGCTGAACAGTCCTTGACTGCTTAGCAACAACTCAAAACATCAGTATGTTATCAATATTATTTTCATCCCAAATCCAAAACACAGCACTATACCAGCTACCAGGAAGAAAAGTCTATCCCAGACGAAACCAGGACAGTATCTACCCCTTATTCTATACAATCTACGTCATGCACAGGCCCCACACTTTCCAATACATTCCAATTAATCACTACCACTTTTCCTGTCTTTTGATATATACGCACAGATCTCATTCCCTTAGTTTATGGACCATCCTTCTAAAATGTATGTTGAGGTCATTTAGTCCATGACTTAGGGCTCCATCTGTCATAACAGTCTTTCAGGGCAGGAGAGATGGTGTCTGGTGTTGGACTGTTGCATGCTGACACCAGTTCTGGTTCTATCACCACTGCTCTTTGTTCAGTTTCATTAATCTGAGGGGTTCTTACTGTAATACCATTAATATGGCATATAGCTACCATACTAGTGATTACATACAGTATTACATGCCAATTAACATCATATAATTCAAATCATTATCTATTCTCCCCCAAAATCAAATCTTCTTGAGATACACATTGGACTTCCCCATACTTCCGCATCACACACCAAGAGCACCTGGGTCCTTGAGCAAAAGCAATCCCGCTGTCCTGGTTTTGGCTGGGATAGCGTTAATTTTCTTCACAGAAGTTAGTATGAGACTATGATTTGGATTTGGGAAAAGAAAATGTTGATAAGGTACTGATGTTTTGAGTTCTTGCTAAATCGTCAAGGACTGTCTGGCTTCTCATGCTGGCCTACTAGTGAGAAGGCTGGAGGTGCATAGGAAGCTGGGAGAGGACACCAGCTGATGCAGGCTGACCAAAGTGATATTCCATACCATATGACATGCTCAGTATATAAAGTTGGGACGAAGAAGAAGGAAGGGGTGGAGGGACATTTGGAGTT
>NW_010509882.1:3951-4765 GCF_000687285.1 Phaethon lepturus
TGCTTGTGTGCGCGGCTTTTGCTTTACCTATTGAACCGTTTTTATCTCAAACCATGATTTTTCTCACTTTTACTCTTCCAATTCTCTCCCCCGTCCCACGATGCGAGAGTGAGTGAGCGGCTACATGGTGCTTAGTTGCCAGCTGAGGTTAAACCATGACACCAGCAAATGGGTTTACCTTTGCCCAAGGCATGAATAACCCAGACTGTCTTCCCCAGCATATTTTTTACGTGCACCACAGGTACTTTATGCCCTTCTACAATACATAAGAGATCTGATTGGGCAGGGCCAGCTCAACTGACAGAACTCCTAGTGTTGACTAATGAGGTGGCTTTTGCTAAATGTTTATCCTGATGTTTGAATGTCCCACCACCCATTGCTTTCAGTGTAGTCTTTAACAGTCCATTGTATCATTCGATTTTCCCAGAGGCTGGTGCGTGATAGGGGATGTGATATACCCACTCAATGCCATGCTCTTTGGCCCAGGTGTCTATGAGGTTGTTTTGGAAATGAGTCCCACTGTCCGACTCAATTCTTTCGGGGGTGCCATGTCGCCATAAGACTTGCTTTTCAAGGCCCAGGATAGTGTTCCGGGCGGTGGCATGGGGCATGGGATATGTTTCCAGCCATCCGGTGGTTGCTTCCACCATTGTGAGCACATAGCGTTTGCCTTTTGGTGGGTTTCTGGGAGTGTGATATAGTCAATCTGCCAGGAAACCCCAACCATATTTCAACCATCATCCTCCATGCCACAGAGGCTTCAACCGCTTGGCTTGTTTGATAGCAGCGCATGTTTCACATTCATGGATAACCT
>NW_010509883.1:0-4544 GCF_000687285.1 Phaethon lepturus
TCCTTATCTCGACCCACAAGCTTTTAGTTATTTTTTCTTCCCCCTGTCCAGATGAGGAGAGGAGTGATGGAGCAGTTTTGGTGGGCACCTGGCATCCAGGCAGGGTCAACCCACCACAGTTCTTTGCCTCAGTCTTTACTGACAAGACTGGTCTTCAGGAATCCTAAGCCTCTGAGACCAGAGGGAAAGTGTGGAGTAAGGAAGATTTACCTTCGGTGGAGGAGGACCAGTTTAGGGGGCACTTAAATAAACCGGACTTACATAAATCCATGGGGCTTGATGCATATCATTTTTTTGCCTGTGCAGTCAATGGAACAAGGCCAGCTGAGAATTCAGCCTATTAAACCAAAGGAACAATAAAGATATCTTGCTTGCTCTCATTTCAAGGTTGCAACTTTGCCGTCTCAATAATTCCCTGCATACTGCTTAACTGTTTTTTAACACAAATTAAAACACAAACTTCCTAAGAGCAACAAATCATCTCTATGTTTCTAATTTCACACTAAAGTCTGTGTGAACAGGGTTTCTTATCATGGAACTGTATTTTAACAACTTCGCACATGCTAGACTAGAAAACAAGGATGTGACTAAAATAGAACACGTTCTAATAAACACAAGCTCCATTGGGCAAAGCCTGTCCATTTCCAGGCCACATGTCCCCTGGGCAGACACATGTACTCATGGGCAGAATATTGCTTCATTTCAGAAGCCTGAAACTCATCAAAAGAAGGAAAAGGTAGGATGTCATGAAAGATCTTCAACTCCCTTCTCCCCCAAAGGGCTAAGACAGTGGTCCAACCTCACTGGTCAGTTTGAAAGGATACTCTGGAAGCCTTATTAATAACACTTGAAAAATATGTAAAATCCTCTATATTATTACTCCTTTCCTTCATTATGCACTAGTTCATTGGTTCATCAGGAAAGCAGCCCTTCTCAGCTGCACACAAAACACTTTTTGAAATGGCTTTGAAAAAAAACAACTGAGAGTTAACCAGAACTGCAAAACAAGACACTACAAAGTTTTGACCTGCACTGCTGGATATGTGCTAGTAACACCACACAGTATAGGTGTGAGCAGCCAATACAGTTCCCCTTCTATACTAGTCCACTTAAGAATTCCAAACATCATTCCAACAGTGACTATTAGGGTTAGACATGGGCTAATTACAGAAAAGAAAGCCTTTTTCCAAGCCTTTATCCTCCTGCCCTTTTCCCATTGAAACAACACAGTGTTCAATGAGTGAGCCAGAAAAAATCCCCGTGCTTGTTCTGTGATTTCAAGGAATATGAAACTGAAATGCTAAATTCCTGCCATAATAAACAATGTACCTGTCAAACTGTCACCTGCACATGCATTCTGAAGAAATGTCTTTCAGATTTAATTTTCTAGTAAATCCTGATCAGCATATTATGCTGCATATAGATATGAATGCACAGCCTGAGATCCTGCAATAAGGGCTAAGGAACCACAGAAAAATATGATGTGACTTTGTCCTGGTTTCAGCTGGGCTAGAGTTAATTTTCTTCACAGAAGCTAGTGTGAGGCTATGTTTTGGATTTGGAATGAAAAAATGTTGATAAGCTGCTGATGTTTTGAGCTGTTGCTAAGTAGTCAAGGACAGCCCAACTTCTCATGCTGGCCTGCCAGCGAGCAGGCTGGGGGTGCACGGGAAGCTGGGAGGGGACACAGCCAGGACAGCTGACCCAGGCTGGCCACAGAGATATTCCATACCATATGACATCATGCTCAGTATATAAAGCTGGGACGAAGAAGAAGGAAGGGGGGGGCCACGTTCGGAGTGATGGCATTTGTCTTTCCAAGTAACCATTACGCGAGATGGAGCCCTGCTTCCCTGGAGATGGCTGAACCCCTGCCTGCCCATGGGAAGGAATGAATGAATTCCCTGTTTTGCTCTGCTTGCGTGCGCGGCTTTTGCTTTCCCTATTAAACTGTCCTTATCTCAACCCATGAGTTTCCTCACTTTTACTCTTCTGATTCTCTCCCCCATCCCACCGTGAGGGGAGTGAGCAAGCGGCTCTGTGGTTGACTTGAACAAGTAATAAAGTCCTGTATTAGATACACAGATTAAAATCACAAAAATTAATTCAAACCTACTCCCTCAGCAGGATGCATTTGTGCATTCCAAAGCTGAGTCACATTCCCCCCCCCAAGAGGTTCATTCTCTGCACAAAGTTTGCGACTTCCTGACATAGTGCTTAAAATACAAAACCCATAAACAGGAGCAAGTGACTGTGTGGAACCTGAAGGACCAGCAACTTCTCACATACACTGCTCAAGTGTCACACAGATTTCAGGAACATCCCAAATAAATGCAATATTGTTCCTTCCTAATAGGTCAGAGGGGAGGACTGTGAACAGAAGCCAAAACCAGAGGGTTAGCATAAAACTTGGGACACAGCTTAATACTTCGTTGTCACAGATTATTTGTATGTTACTGGGAAAGTCACTGTCAGAAAGACCTGCAAGGGTTGCCTTTTGGGTTGCAGCCCCCAGTTTCACCCTGCTAACTGTGAACCCTCATCAGTAGTTTCTTGCTGACAAGGTACCGTTTCCTTTTCCTGTTGGTTGTGCATAACAGGGATTAAGTTAAAAAAAACCACAACACACTCCAGCTCATAATTTAAATATTACTTCCTCCGGTTTAAGGGGAACAGTTAATTGCAATCTCTTCAGCTACGCAGTGCCATGGACTATTTCTCTACCAAAGACAGCCTTTTCAATACCACTATGGGGAAATATACTCATCTGACATGGCAAAATTAGTAATTTAATTAAAATTTTGAAAATTATGTTGATTTGGACTAATCAATTCTATTAGGAAAGAAAGGCTTCCATTTGCTAAAGTAACACATATATTACAGGGAAGGAACCTCCACGGGTCAAACTTAAACACCCAGCCCTAATTAGCATGATTCTTTTTGTAAAAAAACTTGTGCTAACTGAGATCAGATCCTGTTTAGTATTTTAACAATTTTGTAAAAAAATAAGAAAAAAGTTAATTGAAATGCCTGTTAATTTCTAAGGACACCACTCTGCTCTCCTCCTCATATTTTATTTATATTTTACTAGTTCACAGTTCTGCTTGTCTGTTTTCCAAGTAAATCAGACATGCTTACAGAAAGTGTGAAATTTTAAAAGGATTTTGTATATGTATATTGGGTTTGCATGGCAAGGCTTTGGTAGCAGGGGGGCTACAGTGGTGGCTTCTGTGAGAAGATACCAGAAACTTCTGCTATGACTGACAGAAGCAATACCAGCTAGAAAGGGAGTGATAGAGCAGCTTGGGGGGTACTTGGCATCCAGCCAAGGTCAACCCACCACAATATGCTTGAAATTAATGCTCCAAACATGGATCAACTTTATGATCCCTAAATTTTCTGTTATTTTAATGCTGTTATAAGATCACACTGTTTTCTGCAAACTTGGTTCCAACAATTAACTCTTTCAAATGCTGATCACGTTCAGTTAACAGGTTTAAAATGACAGTAACTTGATTTATTGTGCAATAGTGTCGTGGTTTAGCCCCAGCCAGCAACTAAGCACCATGGAGCTGGTCGCTCACCTCCCCCCCCAAGGTGGGATGGGGGAGAGAATCAGAAAAAACTCGTGGGTTGAGATAAAAACAGTTTAATAGGACAGCAAAAGAAGAGAAAACAGCAATGCTAACAATAATAATAATATTAATGATAAAGAAATATACAGAATCAAGTAATGCACAATGAGGCAATTGCTCGCCACCCAGTGACTGATAGCCCGTTGTATACGGAGGGGATAAAAGATGGAATTTTGGTCCGTAGTTGGACACTGAGTGAGAAGTAGACAGTGAGAAAACCGCAGCAGAGGGGTTAAAAGATGGACTTTCGGCCCGTGAGAACACCGCAGTTAGCACAGTGAAAAAACAGATAGCTGGGTGAGAAGTAGATAACAGGCCGGGTGAGAGAAACCAGATGGTTTCCCACAGAGATAAGAAAGTTGAACAATACTAGGGGAGGACGTGGAGGGAGGAACCCTTGCAACATCTTGCTATTGGCTTAGGCATGATTGATAATATGCCGTGTGTACAGAGCCTACGAACCAATAGATGGGATGGCTATGGTGTGTGCAGCGCGTCTGACCAGCGGGTGCATATGCCACAGGCTCCCTATGCCGAGAGTCAGCAACTGAGGCGTGTTTCGGCACTCGCTGGTCACGTGTGTCGAAACCCGCTCCTCTGCAAATGTATAAATACCGGGGTTTCCCGAAGAGCAGGGGGACCGGTGTACGGCGAGCCCACCGTTGCCTCCGTGGGGACGCCCACGTAAAGCTGGCACCTACCGCCTGCCGGGCTGAGCGCGTGGCGCAGGATAACACAAGAATGTACAGATGGGCCACCTTCCTCACAGTCCTCAGGTCGGTAAGACAATCGCTTTGCAAGACACCCTTAGTGTAACGGATGCTTGTAGTTAATAAAACGCTTACTGCTTTTTCCTTGTAGTCTGTGTATATGTGTCTACCCTTCTCGGGAATCCTCGAAACCACCCTA
>NW_010509883.1:4676-11887 GCF_000687285.1 Phaethon lepturus
CCCCCCCCAGCTTCTTGTGCACCTCCCCGCTGGCAGAGCACGGGAAGCTGAAAAGTCCTTGACTGAGTGTAAGCACCACAACTACTTAGCAACAACCAAAAACATCAGTGTGTTATCAACATTATTCTCATACCAAAACCAAAACACAGCACAATACCAGCTATCAGGAAGAAAAAACAACTCTATCCCAGCTGAAACCAGGACAAACAGGAAGAATTATTCTTCTATGGCCCACAGCCAAACAACTCATCTTTTGATAAGGCACGTGGAAATCACTGCATTTTCTTTATGAATCAGCTGAGGAATGTGGTGGGTTAACCTTGGCTGGGGGCCAAACTCCTACCTATCCGCTCGCTCACTCACCCCTTAACAGGTCTGGGTAGAAAATAAGATGGAAAATCTCATGGTCCAAGATAAAGACAGAGAGACCGTTTACCATCACAGGCAAACAGACTCAACTTGGGAAAAATTAATTTAATTTATTGAAGTTTAAAATAGATTTGTCTAGTGAGAAACAAAGACAAAAATTAAAACAACACCTTCCTCCCACCCCTTTTCCCAGACTCAACTTCATTCCTTCATTCCTGACGACTCTACTTCACCCCCTCCAGTGGCACAAGGGAGAGATAGGGGGATTATGGTCAGTCCATAAGTCCTTCCTCCTCACACTTTTCCCCTTCTCCAATGTGGGTCCTTCCATGGGCTGCAGTCCTTCAGGAAAAATCTGCTCCAGCATGTTGTCTCCATGGGTCACAGTTCCTGTCAGGAGATTCTACTCCAGCGTGGTCTCTTCCATGGACTTCATGAAAATACCTGCTCTGGTGCCATGGAGCACCCCCTTTCACTCCTTCTCTGACCTTGGTGTTTGCACTGCTGTTTCTCACACTTTTTTTTTTTCCCCTTCTCCTCTGCCTGTGTGGCATTTTTTGTCCCATCTTAAATATACTTTCACAGAGGCACCACAAACTTTGCTGATTGGCTCAGCTTTGCACTGCAGTGAGTCCATTGCTGAGCTGGCTGGAACCGGCTTTTTCTGGCACAGGGCATCCCCTGACCTCTTCCCACAGAGGCCACCCCTGCAGCCCCCCCAACCAAAACCTTGCCACGTACATCCAGTAGAGGACCCAGCTCCAAAAAGTGTACTTACAGACTTAAAGTGGGCCTAATGTGGCATATAGGCACCTCTGTCCATGTGGCCATATACACCTCAGCTCTTTTCTCACACCTGTACTCGATCATGACCCAGAAACAAGGCATGCATCCACTTCTTACTCTAGATGGTACTGGATGAACCAAGAAGACCTCCTCAGACCCATTTACCATGGTGGACTCCACATAAGATGCAAATGGCAGCCTTGGGATTTATTTTAAAATAACCTGCTGTGGCAGCCCTTTCTTTTCAGGTGCTAATGTGATACCCCAAAAGGAGTTATGCAGTTCTTAACTTCTGCCTTTTTGCCCATCTCTCCCAAAATTACACTTTCAACTCCTTGGCTTGCATGCTGTTTCAGGGGCAACATACTTTCAAGTTCCTCCTGTTCAAAGTGTTCTTTTTGCAGAAAAGATAAAACTTGCAAACATTGCAGAAAAGATAAATTTTTTTCTAGACTAAAGAGGAGCTCACTTGAGCATCCTTCTGAAACCTTGTAGCTAGAGCATGTGCCAGGAATTAAGGATATGCCAAACTATCTCTTCCCAAATTGATGCATTTATCCAATGGTGGTTTAATGCTGTTTCTTTTATAGGAAGGGTCTACCTTCAGATGAAGGAACCGAGCTCCCCAACTGAGGTGCTTCCTTATACCTCTAAGTGAAGTGCTGATGATCTTGAGGTTGGCAGGAGTAGAGACAACTCCCCATTCCCCACCTTCAGCATCTCCTATCAGTTGGCATACCTCCCCACTCAGCACAAGTTTGGAACAATCTTTTGAGGCACCTAAAATCACTCCAGGTATTATATGGATGACCACATACAACTCAGGTTTCATAGGTTGCTCCCTCAGAGGCCAAGTGACAGTTTGGGATTGCAGGCCTACAACCCTTATACATTCTGATCCTAAGGGACTTAGAGTTGCTCAGGAGATCTTTCCATTGATCAGTGTTTTGCTAACATTCAATTGCCAGACTGTCTTTCCTGAGTATTCAGGAATATATCCTTGTCCTAGTGTTATTAACCATGTGATACACTTCTGCATTTGCAGAAGTACACCCTTAAGGAATTTAGAAAAATATAAACACGGATGCATTTCCATTACAGACTAGAAGATAAAGTGGGACTGTTTTATGCCTTACCAGTAATACTAAGGTACATTCAACATGACTGGGAGTGTGAAAGAACAGGAGAGATATGCAAATCCTTTGTGGGATCTCTCCTTCATTTAAGTGCAAGCAACTGCAAGCCCTCTTTACAGCCCACCTAACATAAACAAGGAAATATTTAGGTTGGTGATGAAAGAAACCTAGAATACCAATTAAAATTGTAGAAATCTCAGAGATACATCACTGCTATTAGCAATACATACATGAGTTACAGAAGTCAGGCAACTAGTTTCGAGCCTCTGTCTTCACTGGTATAGCCTGCATTCCAGACTGAGGTTGAATGCCTCATTTAAGGAATTGATTTCTTTCCCCCGCCTGACAAGCATTCCTCTTCAAATATCTACATTTTCCCATAGGAACATTATACATCATGTCTAAAATAGACATGATTAGGGGATTAGGAATCTGGAGTACAGCTGGTGTACAGGAAATGCAACCATCCTTATTCATCCTTCCTCTATAGTGAAGAGTCAAATTCACTGTCTTGCTATGCTGAGGAGGAAATTGCTACATAATCTTGTTTCACAGTAAGACAATCTCCTCTCTCCCAGGTAGACTAACCATGCCAATTCTATAGACATATTTGATATATTTCTAATCACAGGGAGTGAAACAACACAGCAAAGGAGAGCTTGAATGACCCAGAAACCTTGTGCTGGCTCCCTGAAAGTGTATTTTTCCTGGTATGTTAAACTACATATTAGTTATACCTATTCTGACACAAAGAAACCATATATGCAGAACTCACATTACATTGTGGCTAATCTGTGGTCAGTTAGAAGTCTTGCAATGACTGACACACCCCTCCTGCTCAGCATTTCACAAGGGTCACAAGGGTCTCTCAGTTTAGGTTCTTATATCACCAAAGTAGTGAAGCACCTTCTGCCCAGTAAGAATGTTCCCCTCCATTTCCTGAGCTAAGAGAGGGGCCTCTACTGGCTGACAGGAGCAGACAAAGGTTATGCCCCTACAGACTGCCAGGAGAGTTTATGGGTCTCTGTGATAAGATTTTCCTCTGTGAAGAATGGATACTTTTTTTTTTTCCATCTGGGAACAGAAAAACAAAAAAAAATTGCTTTAATAATTGAAAAATACCTATTTTCTTAGTTCCTCTTCAGGCCAAGTTCTTAATGAGATTCAGAAAAAGGATTTAATATTTACATGGAAAATAGGAAGATGCATTCCCTTGCTGCACTGGTGTAAATAAGCACTTCTGATGCAAAGGCTATGACGCCTCATGCTTTATGAGTCAGTCATTAATCAGAGGAAGGCAAGGATGATATTTACTGAGTGATAAAACAATTCCATAATTCTCCATCTTCCTCTCCCTTCCTTGGTCTTAGGTATGGTCAGAGACAAAGACTAATCAACTAATCTTCTGCTAGGGCAAAACATATATTCCCACATCAAGCATGTACAACAGTGTTCAGGGTCTTTAAAAACAGCATGTGATTTCAGCAGCAATGTTTGATTCCATGGCTTGCTGCTATAGTTGTTTCTAGTCAACATGGATTACTGGCTGACTGATGAGGAGAGACAGGAGACCAAGGGAAGATTAAACTTCAGTTAGTGGTTTAGATTGACCATCCAAAGGTGGGAAAAGCCCCCTTCTGAAGTCTGTAGGGCATTATAAGCAAATTGACTCAAGGTATAACTGGATAAGTGTTCCTAAGAAGAGCAGGAGGTAGCTGGAGCCAACAGTCAAGCAAGATTCTGGAAGAGACAAGACATTTAAATGATTCCTGAGGGAGTAAAATAGTTAACACTTCACAGGCCTTTGCAGGCCTCACTAGTTAAGAAATACATGTCAGCATGACCTAATGGCCTCACTGGGTCAGCACGATTTAATTAACGAAGTGAATTATTTGTAAAATGAGATACTATCTAGAGCTTTCTTATCTCACTGTCCAGAGCCTCCCTATATGAAGTAATTCACATGTTACCGCTCTGTTGCAATTTACTATAGTCCTGCTTATCTGACACAGTTTGGTGAAGAACGAGTCATATAACCTAAAGGTATATAAACTCTGTAACTGCCCCATCTGGACAGAGTTCATATCAACAGAAGCTGTCACCTTGCTGCTCTGTGTTCTCCTCTATAGCTATAGTAATAAACTGCCTCTGTTCTGACCTGATCAAAATTGCATTCTGGTTATTCCATGGCACTCCCCACAGGTCTAATAATAGAGAAAAAAATAAAGTCAGAAAAGAGGAGTTAGCTCTCATTTTCACAGTTTAGGACTCATTAAAATTAGCAAAGACATCTTCCTATTTTATCTTCCACACACTAGTCTGAGGCACCAAGTGCTGCCTACTGGCTGAGAAAAGACACTGGACTCAACAGACCTGTCCAGGCTGCATGGTTTTATGCATCTCTGACTAGCCTGCTTTTCTGTTATTTCTGTGTGCGTGCACTGATGTCAGCATTTCTGTCAAACAGCAAATAGTGGTTCTACAGCTGGTCAGTTTTGCTTTCTTGTCCCACCAAGTACACAAGGCATAACAGCATGACTGCTCTATGGTTGATCAGTTTGGCTGACAAATAGTCAGCAGTTGGAACTCTAATTTGAAAGCCATTGATATTTCAATTTTGATAGGGACAAATCTGTTCTCTGATTTCTCTCCTAATTCCCCATGTTTGTGATTCTCTGTGGATGGAAAAGACCTAGTCTTCTTTTATCACTTCTGCTGTTCTACTTATTTTCTTCATGAAAATGAAACTGGCATGTCCTACCTCTGCCTCAACATCTGTAGAGTGTTTGATCATACCTGTTGGAACATAGCATTATATGCAGAGATCACACTGGAAATAAATTGGAACAACTGCTTTCTGCAAAGCTACTAAAGGCCAAGACAGGAACAATAACTAGGAGAGAGTGAAGTGGTTCTTAGGAGAAAGCCAAATTATTCAGAGCTCCTGAAAGACTTAAGAAATACACACACACAGAGTCCAATAAATACTGTATTATATATTGTCACAGTAAATAATTTCCTGTGAGAACAAAAGGGGAAATGTCAAAAATATAGCACTGTTGAAGAGCTGAGCAATTAGATCTGGTCAAGACAGACTCAGCAGAAAAGCCAACTACTGTACATGTGCTCTCCTCTCCTTTTGCTTAAGCTGTCCTTTACAGAGCCCAACCATCCTTTTACATCAGGACACAGCAGGTGATTCTGAGAGCAACAATCCTAACAGAAATGGACAGCAATTCTCTGCTTGCCTCATTTGATTTCTTTCTCAGCTTTTAGCACAAGTCAAACTTGCTGGGATTTCTTACTTTCATTCTTGAGCATGGTCAGTTCCACTAAAGGTCCTTTTTCTTTGGAAAGCTGAGGTCCCAAAGGAACCAGGATATGAATGGTCAACAGCCTCATCCTGTTCCCCTCTCTGGCAGTTCAGGATGAAGGTCTGTTAGAGGGAATATATATGCATAGGTACAATGTGTATCCCTCCAGCAGTTGGGCTCAGACACTCAGTCTATCCAGTAGCTGGCCCTGTATCCAAGTCTCCCTGGTTGCTGGCACCTGGACAAGATAGCCTGTTTCATGATCAGTAATTGAGCACAGATTATTATCAGAACAGAAGGAGGCTGATTTTGGTCTCAAGTGGCTATGAGATGCAACTTCAATAAAATGGGGAAAACAAGTCAGAAAGATATAAACTGATATGGAAGGCTTTGAAATGATCAGTATTTTTAGAGAGCCTGACTTGGTCTGTGAGATGGAAAATTGATTTGCCCAGATGGAGAATTGGAGAGAGACAAAGAGATTTTCAAAATGCTTAGATAAGGCCTGGTTCTGCTCCTGTTGGAAGCCCAGTGTGTTTCCCAATGGCTTTATGGAAGCAGACTCAGACTAACATAGGGAATATTTTGAAACAACACACTCAGGGAAACTGTGACTGATCAAAATCTCCTTGAAACCAAGTTCCCTGTAGCTTTTATGGGATTTCAGAAACTTTAGGGTCCTAATACAATGTCACACAGAGATCCCTGGAAATGCTAGGAATGGAACCCATGGTCTTCTACCTCCAAGGTCCAGATAAAACAGTAATTAATGACAGGTAGGTTTCAACTAATTACCCTGTTATAGAGGCATCTCCCACTCCACCAATGGACATTTATTCAATTTTTAACTAATCTTTATCAGTAATTTAAGTAGGTTCACCAGGCTTTTACGGAAAGAGGAAGGTGGGAAATTACCTCTGGAATGAAAAGCCCAGACCTCAAGTTAGCTAGGAGGCACAGAGCACATACTAGTGACTGAGCTGGCCTTGCTCTTTGCTTCCTGTTGTGGTTTAACCCCAGCCAGCAACTAAGCACCACACAGCCACTTGCTCATTCCCCCACGGTGGGACGGGGGAGAGAATCAGAAGAGTAAAAGTGAGAAAACTCGTGGGTTGAGATAAAGACAGTTTAATAGGGAAAGCAAAAGCCGCGCAGGCAAGCAGAGCAAAACAGGGAATTCATTCACTACTCCCCATGGGCAGGCAGGTGTTCAGCCATCTCCAGGGAAGCAGGGCTCCATCATGCGTAATGGTTTCGTGGGAAGACAGACACCATCACTCCAAACGTCCCTCCATCCCTTCCTTCTTCTTCGCCCCAGCTTTATATACCGAGCATGATGTCATATGGTATGGAATATCCCTTTGGCCAGCCTGGGTCAGCTGTCCTGGCTGTGTCCCCTCCCAGCTTCTCATTCACCACCAGTCTTCTCTCTGGCAGGCCAGCATAAAAAGCTGGATAGTCCTTGACTGCTAAGCAACAACCCAAAACATCAGTACCTTATCAACATTTTCTCATCTCAAATGCATGCTACATCTGGGGCTTGTAGTTGGTATATCTGGCATGGCCCATGTCCATGGTCTGCAGGTTGAAGATGTTGATCTCGAGG
>NW_010509884.1:0-348 GCF_000687285.1 Phaethon lepturus
CAGAACCCTACCCGCCTGTCTCGGGTCTTCTTAAAGCCTCGGAGGGGGAGGGGGGAGCGCTCGCGCGGACCCCGCGCACCTGCCGCCGGGGCGGGACAGAGGGCGGGGCCTGACTCCCGCTGTCCAATCAACCCTTCGAGCTTCACACAGGAACCGCCAATCGTGAGCTAGGGCGGGAGTACTTAAGGCGGTGGCTGGGCCCAGGTGGTTTCTTGTTCTTTGGGTTTTTCCTCAGCGGTTTAAACGGTTTTCTTTGCTTTGGCGTTGACTTAGTGTGGTTTAAGTATTTTTTTTTTTCTAGATGTAGTGGTTGGAGGGGTGTGAAAGTGGATGACGGGCAATGTCAGA
>NW_010509884.1:390-16162 GCF_000687285.1 Phaethon lepturus
TGGGCTGTGTTGAGGCTCTTTATGCGTTCTAAGTTGCTGTGGTGGGAGGGTTTTATGTTTTCAAGCTAAGAGCTATTGGTATGAACGATTATGAGGTAAATATTGGTTTAAGTTCCTTTTAACTGGGCTTTTGGGTGGGGGCTTCATTAAGGTCTTTTATCTATTATGCGTTTATTTTGTTTTACTTAGTAATGGAAACTATGTAGTGTTGGTGTAGTTTTCCTCACAGGAAGGCTGTCTACTAAGCACTCTTACTGTTGTGGGGTGAATTATTTCCTGGGTAAGCTTTCTTTTGGACCATGAGCAGGAGAAGTTCTCCAGCTTCCATTTTTTAGACTGAACTCCTACTTTCCTGGAGAGTTTCAGATTTTCTTTGTAGGTAGTGGGAGGTAGAGAGCTTATATTGCTGTAATTCCACTAATTAAATTCCACTAATTATCTACCATTGTTCATTTGTAGGAATAAGTTTATTCATTGGTTCTCTTAATATTTTTAAACGTGATCATATCCAAATTTCTCTTTAGGCTTCATAGCACCAAAGGGAGCACAGCTTGTGTGTTGTTAAAGCTGGTTTAAACACTAAAGGTTATCGAAGTATGTAACAATGTAAGTGTTGGAAAAGACTTAATATGTGAAGAAGTCTTCCAAGCATATATGTGGAATTGTTTTTTAGTCTGTTAAGGTGCCTGTCACAATATTGATGGATGTTCTTTGGAACCCCTCTGCTGGTAGAGTGTTTCCAAAACACTTTACTAAATCATCATCTCCTGAGTGGACAGGGCATGCTAAACTCCCTGGTGTGTGGTAAGCTCCATGGCCTTTACAAGTGTTAGTGGCTGCCACAAGCTGCAGTGAAGTTGCTTTTTCCTACCCCGTATGTTTGGTTCTGCTGTTCTGTTTAACTGTAGTTATGAGACTAGTGCTTCTTCGTCCTGCTTTTGGATGCTGAGGCTTCTCTTTTCTTGTACCTGCCCTGGGACTGTTTGCCCGGGCAGTGACACGGTGTTTAGGGACTGTGGATTAAATAATGGATTTATTTTTAAAGGAGAAACTGTCTCCAGCATGTAAAAATGCTATTGCAGAGGGTAGGAGCATGTACTTGGTGTAGGTGCTTTTGTATGTGGGTTTGTGTTTGTAGTTATTTCCTTGTGTTTAAGTCAGTAGCTGGCATGTGAGCTCCTCTTTTTCTGGAGGTGGATTGGCTGGGTCAAGGTAGGATGGAGTTGTGGTTCTGCTTTGGCTATTGCTTCTTAGAGCAGGAGCAGCCCTGGTTTGACACCAAGTTCATCTACCTGTTCAGTTGTTTTGTTGTTGGTTTATGTGAAATGTCTTCAGCAGCAGGTGCTGTGAGGAATGAAGAAGTGCTTTTTGTAGACTTTTTTCCCTTCTTTCTTAATATAGAGTGAAAACAATGTGCTCCTAAAGGACATATTTTAGAGGGCAATTCATAGCCTTTTGTTGAGTGCCTTGCTTGGCAGGGTGGCAGAGAGGTGAGGGCACTCATAGGTGCCCTGCCCAGCCCCGCTTGGTACCTTTACTGATTCGCTCTGCCTGTTAATCCAGGAGTTACAAGTAATTTATGGCTTAAACTGCTGCCCAAACCTAAGTCACTTGCCTGAACATGAGGACAAGATGCAGTTGTGCTTCTCAAGCCCTCTAAGCTGCATATCCCTTCAGTAGGTACAGGTAAACACAGATTCACTAGCACATGCAGCAAAACGGAGGTATGGAGTGTAACACTTGGGACTGGCTTTATCTTGCCTGAGCTATGTTTCAGTCTCTAAATATCACATGTTATGCAGAGCTTGTTCTTGCTTTCTGAGGTTGATGGTTGAACTCTCCTTGTGAGTTAAACAGTCTGGGACTACATGCTGATGCAGAAGTGTTGTGTTAGAATTATTGGTTTTGTGCATGTTCCCTCCAAAGCTCTTAAGAGAGTTTATTATCCTTGACCACATTTGCCTCAGCTGACTCACTTAAGACAATGTGTTTTTAAGATTTATCTAATACTGCATAATTCAGGTAACATTAGACTAACTTCTTGGACAATACAGTTGTTCTCCCACAAAAACTAACTGAATTTTTTGACATAATACCCAGGGGTGAAGCACTGGAGCTTTTGGGTAAAAAGTCTTGCCAGATGATTATTATTAGGTTAAATGTAACTGAACTTACACTTTAAGTTGAAACTCAAGTCCTGCAACATGACAAATTATGCTGCAAAAAATGGTAGGCCTCAGTTTAACCCTAACTGTAAATATTCAGCATGTTCAGCTGATGTGGTGTTATTGCTGCCTGCCAGAAGCGGAGATGGGCAGATGGAAAGCTGTAGTTGTACCACTTGAAGCATTTAAGAAGAGATGTGGAGTACTGAGGCAGAGCTTACTGCCTGTCTCCCAGTGGACTACTGGAACACTTGCAAAATGGCTCTGTAGGATACTTGTTATGAGTGGTGTTCTTGAAACAGGTGGTGGCTGAGTGTGAGTACATCACCCACTTGCAAAGCAGTGTGGCTGAAAAATAAACCAAAAAGCCGATAGCCACTTATTTGTAAGATGGGATTCGTCTTGTGTGTAGGTATTAGTGGTAAATTTGGCTTTTGGGTCTGAGCCATCTGTACGATTTTTAGCTTTATTTACTCTGAAGTATGCTGCTGTGTTTCACTGTGCAGCTGAGCTATGAGTGCTGTGCAATATGGGGAATCAGGTTTCCATGAGATCTGGTGATCACTGTTGTGGGGAGCATCATGACTTGGTGTAGGTAGGATTGTGAGTTACACGCTGTTATGCTTCCAAGGATAAGGAGGGAGGTGATTTTCCTAGGCCTGCTCAAATAAGTCTCTGTTCATCACAATACCATGTAAAACATGATGGCATTTCTCATGGAGAGAAGCTCTCAAGCTTATCTTAGTTTAGGGATGTGGATCTTCTTGGATTTAGTGTTTGGAATAGGAGTTAAGAAGCTCAGCTTGCTTGAAAGGAGCTATCATTTGTATTGCCTGTATGGTCATGGAAGATCACAGAATAATGAGGGTTGGAAAAGACCATCTAGATCATAGTCCAACCGTCAACCCAACACCACCATGCCCACTAAACCGTGTCCCCAAGTGCCACATCCACATGTTTTTGAACGCTTCCAGTGATGGTGAGTCCACCACCTCCCTGGGCAGCCTGTTCCAATCCTTGACCACGGTCTTGGTGAAGAAACTTCTCTTAATATCCAATCTAAACCTCCCCTGGCCAACTTGAGGCCATTTCCTCTTGTCCTATCACTAGTTGGGAGAAGAGACCAACACCCACCTCACCACAACCCCCTTTCAGGTAGTTGTAGAGAGTGATAAGGTCTCCACTCAGCCTCCTCTTCTCTAGACTAAACAACCCCAGTTACGTCAGCTGGTCCTTCTAAGATTTGTGCTCCTGACCCCTCACAAGTCTTCAGTTTTTCTGGTATTTTTAGACTCCTTTCTTTAAATGGGAAGCAAATGAAACACTTGCCAAATAAGATGCCTTGGCATCATAATGTTATTTAGTTTCTTCTGTCAAAGCAGCTGTACTTTCTAAGACTTACCTGTTTGCAGGTGGTGATAATGAACTTGGTAATTTGCTGCTGGCAACAGCTGTCTATGGAACAGTGGTTTCCTAGTAGAAATCCTTGATAGGTAGGTCACTGCTCTAAAATAAGAGGATGCTAATTGTGGTAGAGTGATGGGAATGGGTAGTTCATTATGAATGTTTCCTGGAGACTCTCTTGGTCTTTGCGACGTAATGCCGTACTGTCACCAAGGAACCTCATTATGGTTTTAAGTATTTTTGGATGTGTTGAAAGTTCAAGTTAGTGAGTAGGAGACCAGCACATATGGGAAGTTTCATCTTGCTAAGGGAGTGCTTGAGATAGAAGTGTGTATTATTTGAACTGCACATGTGTTGAAGGTTACACAGAAAACCTCCTTGAGAGTACTTCTGCGATAGGAGCATAATAAAACTGATACCTTGGTAGCTGAGTAGTGTTTTCCTTCAAGCTCTCAAGGTTACTATGGAATTGTGTTCATGTACTGATCAAAAAGCACTTAGTGAGATAAATAGTATTTTTGTCTTTTCCTGCTATTTGTATTCTCTCACTTAGGTCCTTAAGTACTAAGGCGAATGGCAATATAATGTTTGTTTATGAGCTTTCCATGCCTGTCTGTGTGCAGCTGGTGTATCATGAGACTAATGTACTGAGTGATGTAAATTCAGGTGATTGCTGCAGACACTTATAATGTTATTGGTCACTGGAAGTGGGATTAGGTGTTTCCAGGTGGGGGCTAATATGCCTTACTTACCTCCTGACCTAGCCACACATGATAGCTGTTCTTGAGAGCACAAAGTGTTGGGGGGCAGCAGTCAAAAGCCAGACTGAAGACTGTGTCCCAGTAGTTCTGCTAAGCTGTGCTGTTGAAGTATCTTTAACCCCAGTGTCCTCAGCACCTTTTCCTTTTAGGTTTATATATATTTAGAAACCTGTTTCAGGATCTAACAGTCAATTGGACCAGCTAGACACCTTTCTGTGTAGTTTTTAAATCCTAGTACTGCTGGGCTCCCAGTAGCTTATGGTAATGGAGTAAGGCATCGGGTATCATACCTTTCAGGGACTGCAGCTGCCCATGAGGGCCAGGGCAGCTGGAAACAGCTCATTTGCCTTTCCTTGAGGGAGGAGGAAAAAACAGCTTTGCTTTAACATGCATGATTGACTGAGGCTGTTAATGGCAATAGAGAGCATTTATGAAGCTAATACTGCTTGGGGGCATGCTGTTTGGTATGCAGGTCAAATCGTAGCCTGTGTTCTGCTGGGTTTCATGTGCCTCTACAGGACTAAGTCAGTCTGGGTATACCAACCACTCAACACTGAGGTGACTGAAGTATCCCAGACTAGGAAGTCCCTGAAGCTTGCTGAAACCAATAAATTAGTTGAGGTAGGGGGGGAAAAATTAGGTAAAACATTATTACTGTCTAAATCTTTCGTAACACCAGTTGCCACTGTAAGGGGTAAAGACTTTGCATCCCTGCAGAGATGAGCTGACAAACTGTACTAGCTGTTCAAGTCTTCTGTGAACATGAGTCTACTGGTCAGTTTGTTTGACAGCACTACTATTGTCAGTTGTCATAATCTGTTTGAGCACCGGATGTCTTCATTGAACAGAAATTAAATGTATCTGAGAGAAACCTGCCCAAAAATGAAAACACATCTAAGTGGCATGGACAGGAAATCCTAGTAGAGGTGGCAAGAAGTTTGTCCCAGGCCTGGACACTATTGAGGCAGGGGAGGGCTTCTTGGTGTTTTTGCTCAGTCTTGTTTCACAGTCCAGCACTAAGTTCATGTTACCTGAACTAGACGGTCAAGTGAGGAGGTCTCAATGTTTGTAAGCGCGACACATCTTCCTCTTCGGTGTGTCCTTGTTCAAGGACTTGGTGGGTGGACAAATTTAATACTGGTGGTGTTATTAAATCCATAGGTGGCTATGTGTGTTGTTGACAATGGTTCAGGGCAGAGGGGAGCAGTGGCCTGAAGACATCTGCATTTTGGATGGTTGGTCATGGTTGGAAATGAGCAGCTTGACCACAATAAAGGTTTCCTGTGATGCCTGCTCATTTGGATCTTCTCTGGCCACAGGCCCATGCAGCAGGTCATGGTGCTGCGGTGTCCCAGCTTGTGTGTATTTGGCCCAGGTATCTTGGAGTTGTGCCCTTCAATTTTGATTTGGGACTTAGCCTCCACCCTGGGTCTCTGTTTAGTGAGCAGGTGGTGCTTGGACAAGGAGCTTGCTGATGAGATCAGAGAATGCAGTCAGGCCCTGGGATGTTGCATCAAGACTGCGTCTCTCATGGCTTACATGACAGGTGAAAAGGAATGTATTGCTGCGAGTGTCTCTTCCATTACGTGTCCTGCAGTATTGCTATCTAGGATCAGGAGTCCTTCAGAGTTTTGCAATTTTTTCCTACCTCTTAATTTTTTTGTTTTCTTTTAGTGGAGAAGTGTGCCAGCTGGATTGTTTCTTGCCCTGTAAATAGAAGAACACAGGCCTCGGATGTCTCAGCGTTGGTGTGAGCCCCATGGTTGTCACCTGCTTTTAGTGTTGTTACCACTCCTGCATTTTCCAGCCACTTGCTGAAGTTTGAGAGCTAAGCAGTACCAGGAGGATCCAGGTAAAACTATGTTTTATTTTAAAAGATAAGAGGTGGGGGCGCGGGCACTTGGAGAGAGGTTTTCCCAGGCAAGAAGACTGAGGTAGCAGGGAGGATTTCAGTGCTCTAGACCCCAACAGCCTTGCCAAGTGCTTGTTTGATTCAGGGCTGAGAAAGATAGCCTGCCAGCATGGGTAGTGGGAGGCTGCTGACCTAGTGTGGACTTGTCAGGTCCTGAAGCCTTGCAATGTGTCACATGTCTGCTCTAACTTGTCTTGGTCTGAAGCTGTTTGAGGTTAAACTATAACAAGCAAAACCAAATGATGCGTTTTTAATGACTGGGTGCCTAAGCTGATAAATGCTGGTTTTACCCTTCTACAGCTTAAGTGTAATGAATGTCCATCTAGGGTGCAGTCAACTGTGTTGCTATTTTCTAGAGTTACATTTGGTACATGTTAATGCTATAGCTTATGACGAGTCAGATGTCATAGCACAGGCCTTAGAAGATGGATAAAGCAGTGTGGAGTACAGGCAGTTAAGCAAGGGGCACAGGATGAAGCTAGAAACTTTGCGGCTATGAAGTACTCTAAGACAAAGGAATGCGACTTTGGCAGCTGGGCAAAAGATATCTAGGCGTCTCAAAGAGAACCAGGAAAAAACATTATCCTATGTGGTTTTGCATGTTGTGGCCCTGGAAGGTAACTGAAGAGCAAGACAACTTGGGTGCCGAGAAGGGGAAGATGCTGTTTATGTCACGATGTTCTGCCAAGGATTGAAGACTGATAGCTTGGGACAATCGGTTTCCCAATTTAAGTCAGTGATACTAGAACCCAGAGGGATGGCTGAAGGGTAAGCTGAACAGTGAAGTGGGGGTTGTCAAGTAATTAACTTTGGTAGAGCTATGTATGTAGTGCCCCCAGGACTGGTCTGCCTCAGAGGGAAAGTTGGTGCCCTGCACTGCAGGTAGCAGATAGGTAGCTTGCCTGGCCTTCCCAGGCTCGCTGATGTTGCAGGGTGATTCTGATGACGGACACAAACCCGGCCCTCAAAGAAGCAGGTAGTGGCTGTGTGCTGTCTTTGTAGTCACAGACATGCTATGGAAGTTCTCGGTACAAGGCTTTTTGCTCAGAAATGTTAGTCTTTACAGTGGGAGGGGGCCTTAGTATTTACAAGATGATCTTATTTTCTGTTTGGACAAGTATAACAGCTTGCTCCTTATCTGTTAGGTACTTGTCATGCAGGGTCAAGCAGTGTATTGGCTCTGGTCTTCTCTTGGAATTTAGCTTTTTATATTACTGTATCTAGTCTTTGATCTATAGGCCTGAAACCTGAGCTTAAAAATGCATACATGGAGTTGTGTGTTACATAAATTATCACAAGAAGTAATGAAATGACCAGGTGTGGCAACCTACTTGGGTTTGTTTATGGAAGTAGTTCTAATGCTAGCAGCTACATGCAAGTTGAGAAATGAATGTCAGGAGGCTGGAAACAAGCCCCAGAGTTTGGTTAAAATGGGATGAACTCTTCCAGTGTGTCTGAAGCTTTATTAGTTTTGCTTTAAAATTCAAAAACTAAGTGCTTCTAAAGGGGTTAGCATTTCTTTTCACATAGTTTCAGCGAGTTATTTCAGTACCTTAGAGCTGCTGTGTGATGAATAGGTGCCCTTAATTTACCTGTAAAGGTCATAGTTTTAAGTGCTTCTCTCAACTTCTGTAGGTTGATTTCAAGTGATATCTTAAAGATAACTTGTGCTGTTACTGAAACTAGCAGTTGTTCCTGCAATGATGGATCATTGGTGAATGTGGGGTACATAATGTGTTCTGTGACAGAAGCTATTTCTCAGCTCTTGCCTCCGGAAGGCAGAGTCATCCAGTGGGCTGCCTATGGTGGTGCTTAAGTCATGTTGCTCCTCTGCCTGATATTGTCCTCTTAAACAAGTCCTCTTAAAAACGATCTCATGCTGCTGGAGCTGTCATCAGAAGTGAAGTTATACAGTGACAGGCTAGGAATCTTTGTATTGCACAGGCAGTCTTCACGGACAGGATGAGTATGTCTGATTCTGTGGTTGACACTTGCAAAGCCCTGAAAGCCCCTTAGTTGCTTAGTAAGAAAATGTATAATGGAGAAGTGAGGCTAGGTAAGTTCTTACTTTTTCCTGTGTAGTAGCAGAGAGGAAATGTGCTGCAGCAACTGTCGGGCCTGAACAAAAGCACCAACTATGAGCAGGGTCGGCTCAGCACTTCCTCATGTGACCCCTTAGCACTGTGCAAGAGTGCAATTTGGACCTCTCCTTTTGTTGGTGTTATGTGTTTTTACATTTAAGGCATAATTCTGAAACATCAAGGCATACGATAATGCTCTTTTGGTTCGTGTCTTCATTTAAGTCTGAAACTATGCTTTATGCTGGTACAAGAAGGAAGCAAGAATATACTTCTTGTCTAGTTTCATGAGCTATGTGAACTTCTAAAACAAGCAATGCTAAATGTATTCAGGGCATGATAGCTGTCCTTGCTTTGATTCATAATTTTCTCCTTTGCTCATGTGGCTTACTACCTTTCTCCTTTGAGAAAAGGCAAGAACTGTTTCAGTCTAATAGCAAATTTGATTGCAATGAAGTGATGAATTAATTCAAGGACAGGAGAGTACAAACAGCATGCAGTGGTAGAGAAGTTCTCAGCCATTAAGTGCAAATACCTGACTGTTCACATGCATTTCCTTTAATTATCCTTCCTGTTATCAGCTGGCTGGAGAGACATGCATAACACGTGGTTATTGTATGGAAGTGATTTTATTAAGTTTGTCCAAAATTTTTGAAAGGCACGTCATAAACACTCAATTCCTTACAGGAAAAGTTATTTCAATTTTCCATTTTAAAAATTCTTCAGAGATGCTGCCCAGGATTAGGATCCCTGTGGTTATACAGGATTTACAGTAGAGGACATTGAGCATTTGCCTTATCTGCCCGGGGTAGATGTGTTTGACATAAGAGAGCTGGTGTGGATTGCCAAGGCATGAACACATTTCTGTTTTCTGAAATGTTTTGAAACTTTTCTTTGTCATGTTTTTGAGTTATTTCTCCATGATTTCTTCCTAAAATCTGCATTTGTGGAATCTGTCAGTGGTTTTTAAAAATTGTCTTTCTTACCTTTATGGTCTTGAATGATTCAGACAAAGTTGTAAGTCAACAGTCTGGGATGTTTATTAAATGGTGTTGGGTGTAAAGAGAGGAGTCCTCATTGATTTCACGGGGAAAGTGCTTTTCTTCCCTTTCTGCTATGTGATGTAGAAACTCCCTGACTGAACAATCTCTGCAGAAGGAGATTTTTTAAATGGTGAAATAGGATGCTTTTTTTTTAGTTGGTTGTCTCTAATTTTTTGTCAAAAAAAAACCTGTAGTGGGAAATCGGAACAAAAGTGAAAACGAAGATCATTTGACTTTCACAGTGTATTTAAGTTTATTTTTCTTTTTCCCCCTCTCTTGCAGGATGGGAAAAATCATTTAAGTTGACACATGTATGCCAAATCCTTCTGTGTTTGATCAGCAAAATGCAATAAATTGTAGGATGGTCTGGGCAGGAAGGGACTGTTAAAGGTCATCTAGTCCACCTCCCTGCCATGAACAGGGACGTGTTCAACTAGTTTGGGGTGCTGAGAGCCCTGTCCTACCTGACCTGGACTGTTTGTGAGGTATGGGTCAGCTTAGAGGGAAACTTTCACTGGATATGTTTCTATTTTCCTTTCTGCTTGTGATGAACTGAACTTGAAGATGACATTTCAAAAACTCCAGTTTGGTCCTATGTGCATCTTCTGAAAAATGGTGGAAATTAAGAGGCATTTGACAAAGTTAATATGGGAATTAATAGTATTGGAATAGCTCTACAGAAAAGTATGCTTCTTTCATTACGTTAGTAAAAACATTACGGGTATGGTGTGTTATACATGTTTGCCACTCGGAAACAGAGGAGTAGAGTCCGATCCTGTGGTCATCTAAGCTTTTGTAGTCTCATTACTGTAATGGGGTTGAGATTATTTACAAGAGCCAAACAGCCTCAAAAAAGTTTAAGGGGACTTTACAGCCCCCTAAATGAGCATTTGTCTCCTCTCTTCTTCCTTGCTCATCCCGCTCGCATCTCAGCTTGCATTTTGAGTCTCTCTGCCTTTTTCCCTTTGCTGTCTAAAAGCTGAGAATTGAAAACAGCTTTCAAAATGTATAAAGCTGGTGATACAGTACAGCTTGTCGCAAACCACTGCCCCATCCTTTGCATTCTGATAGGGGCTGCTTATTTGGGAACGAAGGTTTCAGCAGCAACAGAATTAGCGTGATAGCTGGCCTGACTATTGCATCTGTCCAGAGGATGACGCTGGGTGGAAAGCTTTCAAGAGCAAAATGACTTTACAACTTATGCGTGTATTTTACATGAGAGAAAACTTTAGGAGTTAAATTTTAGACATTACATGGGTTTATCTGTTCAACATGTTAAGAATCAGACTTTGTTCTTACTAGCAATGGTACTTGTTTGCTCAACAGCAAGAATATGCTTCCTCTCTGTGTATGCTCAGCGTGTGTCATCTTTAATAACTTTCCGTATATCCGTACCTATCTATAATGGAGCTTTACCTACTGGGGCAATGTAGGAATTCTAGCGAATTGCTTTTGGGCCTCTTCCGTTCTGCAGACCCCTTTTGACCTGAGGCATGGTCTGCTTTGCACCAGTGTCCCACGATGATTCAGTCTTTTTGGTTTCTTGGGGGGTATTAAAGTCAAATTCAGCCACACAGGTCATTAGTCATGAGATTTTGAAGTGTATTACTGAAATTAGTGGTAGCATCACACTAATCTCACCAGTGGTGATGATATTCTGTGATACTTCATTGAATCGCGTCAAGAGTCTCCGGCTCGCGTACAGCCTTGCTGGAGCAGAACACTCTCTCTTTTATTGACTTGTTAGACTCGGGACTTCCGGCATCTCCCTGCCCCATCCATTGCTGACAGTTATACTCACAGGTCGTCCGCTCAACCTGCCGTCTCTGTCTTCCAGCCCAACTTTTCTGAGGGGCAGACCCAACCGGCAGATATCCCCTGCTGTGCGCGACGGGGAGCATTAGTTTTGAGGCAAGTAGCAATCACTGAGCAGCGAGGAAGGTTGAGGGCTGAGATGAGGGGAGGTTAGGGGAGTGGTCAGATCGTGACGAGGCTTGCGCAGCCTCCAGGAGTAGACTGTAGGCCTGATCAGGCAGGGGTAATTGCCTTCTCATTAGCTGTGCTAAGAGCTATAGGTTGCTAATTGTTTCTGAAAGAGACTGAGAATTGGTTAGGGGCCTTAGGACAGCAGGAACCTGAGCCCTTTGTTTATTTTCAGGTCTTAAAAGGGTGACAGCTAACACAACAATGGTTGACAACCTCTAAGCTGTGCTTGATGCAAGCACTGGTCGTGGGAAAACAGATGCGGTTAAGGTTTGGGAAGGATTAGGGGTTAGCCTCTGGAAAGAAGCAGGAAAGAATATCATTCTTTGGTAGACCTTCAGAAGACTTACTGGAGGAAAAAGAGTGACAGTGCTGGATGAAGCGATTGGCTTGTGCTCATTTTAACTCAGGTTTACAGGTCACTGCGATCTCATGAACACAAGTGAGCTGTGTTTAGCAGCGGTGTTCAGGGATGCCAGGTCTGACAAAGTGTATTTATCTCTCTGTTTCCATGACACCAGAAATAATAGAAAATTTGGTGCAAGAACTGTCGTATCATGTTGCATTTTCCTTTGAAGACAGAGGTCTCTGGACTGTTGTCAAGATTGCTCTGAGTTTTTTGATGAGCAATTGGGGTAACAGGGAACTTCTAACTCCATGTGCTGATTGGAACAATTGTTTTAGGTTAGTTCAGTTTGTGTCTGTGAGAAATTGGATTTGGTCTGGGATGCGATTGTTTGGGAACAAAGGATGGTGTAAATCTGCTCTGTGACTTTGTAATGCCTCTGGGAGAAGCATCGGTGCTGCTCATGTCAAGCAACCGGCTTTTAACTGAGTAGCATTCTCTGCACCGGTTTATGGTTGGTGTTAAATGTACAACTGGCATTGCACCGGGGCTACTCAGGATGTCTGCAATGGCTTCGGTTTGTGAAGGATGTACAGCGAAGGTGAGAGTTACTGGAGGGAGAGACCGGTTGCAATTAGTTTTGTTGCACACGTGGTTCTGAGGGCATTGGAGCTAGGGTTATTTTAGGATTAATTTTTCAGTGTTAACTATGGACTTGTGTTTTATCAGATCTACTTTGATCGAGCCTGTAGGCATGTGAAGCTGTGGGATATGCAGCAGCATTTGTGACGCACTGGTGAGACTCCAAGCATGTTCCAGAAGCTTTACAACTTAGTTGTCTCTTAAATGTAAATTTTCCCCGTGAAGCTTCTTTCCTGATACGCTCATGACAACGGAGGAAATGAGAAGAGCTGTCATCACTCAACACATTCAGTGCTAGGGAAGCAGGCTGCCTCCAGAGATGCCGTAAACACGCTTGTCACCCAGCTGCTGGTGTGGGTGCTTCCCTGATGAATGACTTGGTGGGGGCTCTACTGAGAAAGTGCTCTTGTCAGGCAATGCTGCTCTGGCTGATGAACCTGCTTCTCTGCTTTGCTTGCCTGTTGGCTTTGGAGCAGTTGAACTGTGTGCAGCTCCTGCCGAGAGCTGCTGGGCGAGAATGTATGCAGGAGCCAAACCATTTTGTTTTGTAGCACCCACCTGAGCTAAAGCACTTCTGCAAAGGACTCAAGGCAGGGTCTCCTGCATTGAAGAATGGCGGCATGGGGGAAAGGGGGCTGCAAATAGTAACAAAGGCCTAGAGAGCCTACTACGGGTTATCTCACATGCTCCATTGTAGGTATCAGCAAGAGCTGCAAATGCCAAAAATAAAGCTTGTAAAGGTCTGAAAATAAACTTAATGTATAAAGCCAGGAGGAGAAGAAAAGAAGTTGTGCAGTAGGACTGAGGAGTAGCATGAATGGGAAGTGTTTCTAAAACTATATAAATATTTTGCCCAAATTTGCTGTGGAGCAGTCATGTTGGCTGTTGGGTTTGGTCTAGGCTTGCCAATATTAGCAAATGCTGCCCCCCACCCCCCAAAACCTAAATGGGTGTGTCAAACACTTCAATGGAAAACCAAGTCAGTAATTTTTTAAAAAAGAGGAAATGGTTAGCAATTGCTTATGATAGGTAGTTAATTTCCTTTTGTAATTATCAACAAGAAAGTATTTGATCACAGAATGTGGGAGTCAACTTATAAAAGGAGCTTTAAGAAGCCAGTCTGTGGCAAAATACCTCATGTCTCTTGTTTTCTCGGGTGTTTAATGTTTTTTCTCCTTACATTACTTCTTGCTGTTTTTCTGGTTTGTAATTTCCTCTCTGGCTTTAACTAGTTTCGTATGTTCATGTAAATTAAGAAACATATTTTTAGTGTAAAATAAAATGAGGGGTTTTTGGTTTTTTTCTTCCCAGCTGAATCAGGACTTTGGTGGTTGTGGGAAGTCGAAGGCATTTATAAGCGGTCAGAAACCCCTTATTCCTGTGAATGTCTGGATTTACAACCATTAAAGGCCCCTTCCAATCAAAGGTATTCTGTGATTCTATGATTTCTCATTTCAGATATGCTGCTGAACATGGTTTTTTACACAAAGGTTCAGTGCCTCGCATGTCATAAGTTTGAGCAGCTACCTTGTGGGTGAGAGGGAGACATGGGGTAGTCCTCCATGTAGCAGACCTCAGCTGTGGTTCATCAGCGTTTGCTCAGTGTTGTCAGCTCCTGCTCTTGACTCTTTCCAAACAGAAGTGGGCTGCTGTCTTGCTCCTCCTGACAATCACTTGAGGCATATGCAAGTAGGTCAGTGCTAGCACAGTTATCCCAATACTAACAATGTCTGAGAGATGTAAGTATTAATAACTCTATTGTCACTTGATTGCGAAGACTAGACCCTACAGTTTGAGACTTTTAAGTGAAGAAAGGACCAGAAGCTGACTGTGGAAGACAGAAAATAAATGCACTGAAACTGTGAGAGGAGGTGTGCAGCTAGGGCTCTAACAAGACACCAAATAGCAAATCTAGCTATCTCATTAAAATCATCAATTACCTGCTGCCTGTCTCTTGGCACTTCTGTTCTATTTGTGGTTTTGCCACCTGCTTCCTTTCAGCAGGGAAAACAATTGTGTGTTCATATCTGTTAGAGGTTGTGAAGGGAAGGAAGGATTTTTCACTAGTCAGCTGCTTATTAACTTTTCCCTGATTTTGTGACATTTGTGCTCCTACACCAAAGCGTTTGGAAATGACTCTGGGAGCTTTAGCCATGCCTAGTTTTCTGGTAGTAGCCCTGTTAATTCAGTACACTCAGCAGGGCTCTGAAGCACCTGAGGGTTTGGTAATTCTTCTGAAATTGTTAAGTCTGAAGCAGAAACCAGGTGAAATGTCTTGTGGGTTATTTGAACAAAGTTTCTAGTGTCTTTTCCTGCCACTTGAGTCTGAGATGAGTATTTGCTCACAGGCTCCAGTGCTATTTCGGCTCCCCTTGCACTTGGGAAAATAGCAACAGGGTGCTAGCTGTGTGCGAAAGACAGCTGGTTTAGTGCCTTTTGCTGATGCATTCACAAAGACGATAACAACTCCAAAGCTCGCAGGGCTGTTAAATTCAGGAATTTATTACCAAAAATTTCTTGACTTGAATCTGTATTTGCTGCAGCAACATGAAGTAGTAGCCACAGTGGCTGATGGTTTCTGATAATTTTTTTCCAGTTTATAACTGGCATATTGCTAATAAAGGGTTTCACTTGAGAGTTTTGTTTTTATTTCAGGCTATATGTGCTGAAGGGCCTTGGTTGCTTCAGTTTGTTAAAGCCTATAGAGAAAGGGATAGCACTTACCCAAGTGGCCTTTACCACCTTCTAATTTACTGTAACCCATTGGAGCTTCTGATCCTAGGATCAGGATTAGGGCTGCTATTATGGTGGCGGATCGGTGTGTTGGGTTTTTCTTCTGTCTGGATCGGGATGGCATTGAGTGGGTTTTGGTGGGTTGTGTGCATAATGCCAGTTTTAAGCCGAGGCTTACTTTAAAGGACAGGCTTAGATTTTGTTCAAGCAGGAATTGAGGTACCGTCTTGAGGCACACAAGGACTTCGTAATGTTGGTACTAGAAAGAAGTATGTGGCTCTTGTGGGTTTTGTGCTTATCTATAAGTACAGGTTCGTGTTGGTAGAAGTGACTGTGCTGTATTCAGGTAAGGGTTGATGTTTAGGTTTAAGGTTTGGGGCCATGCTCTGATTTGAAACAGTATTAGGATGAGCGTTATTAACCAAATAATTGCTTTGTAAATTGGAAAATCACAAACAACAAAATCGGGGAATAACAAGAGTTTTGAACACCAGGACAGATACTGCTTCTCGTTTGACTTAAGGCATGATAAATGCATAGTTCATAGACGAGACTCCAATTAATGTGAGGTAGCGCGTCGGCACGGATGGGTCGGCTCCTTGTTCGTGCCAGGTACCAGCAAGGCTCCCTTGCCTCGGATTGCAACGGTGCAGGGGTGTTGCGTGGTACGTCTTAGCAGTCAGGCTGCTGTTTGCACTCTTTCCA
>NW_010509884.1:16193-63157 GCF_000687285.1 Phaethon lepturus
AAACTGTTTCCTCCCTGTGTCTCTTTTTTTTTCTTCCTGTCCTCCCCCTTATGCTGGTGAGGGTAAGAATGGCAATTTGTTTCATCTGCTGGCTGAGTTTGGGGGTGTTTTTTTGAGGGAGAAGCTGAGTCAAAGACAGATGGCTGCATTTCATTGCATCCTGAGATTTTATATCAAACCTTGAGATTTCTTCCTGGTATATAGCTGTTGCACAGGAGGATGTTTGCATCTGAGTGGACATGGCGAGGGCATTGCTGGTTTCTTTCTTGTTTTGCCATCTGTGGGAAATTTGTTTTGGAAAAAAATGCAAAAAACACTGTTGAAAAATAAAGAAGTAAAAAATAGCGTTATTTCTTTCGATAGCTGTTTTTTAGAGGAAATTCGAAGTAGTATGAAACAAAGAAAATTCTTTCCCCTGTACAGAAACCTGTAACATGATGCTACCATTTGAGAGGCCAATTTCAGGTGTCTCTGTGTTAAAGAGGATTGGGAAGGAGGGTTGGCTGTGGAGTAAAAAAAACCTCTGCTACAGGATGAGGGATTTGCGCAACTTTCTCAGCGTTCCAGTCGTCTTCCAAATGCAGTTCCAGATTGCAGTTTCCAGCCCTAGCACTGAAACCCACAAGTTTTTTTGGCCTTTATGGAAGATGCAAGAGTCCGGCAATGCGACTGAACTTTAGCTTCTAGCGGATGACAGCTTAGCAGGGAAGGAGTTGTACTTCTTACTTGTGAGCTGGGGTCGCTGACGGGCTCTTAGGCAGAACAAAATGCCCTAGAAAGAGTCTGTCTCTCTTTCCTATCTGTAATTACTCCATAGGAAAATCCCCTAGTAAAATTCCAGAGGGGATGATTATTTAAGTCTTTCTATCATGGAAAAAGAGGAGGAATTGTAAAGTTTCCTCTGCCAATAAATTGGATACTTTGGCATTTCCTCTTGTCATGCTTAGCATCCATGTGAGGCAGTTTGCTTTAAACAAGCCTTTGAAACTCTAAAAAAGATGTGGAAATAGCAATGCCTTGTCATGGAAAAGTGGAAGTTAGCACATTTGAGTATCATGAGATTTGCTTTTAACTCTCACCACCTTAATGGAGTTCAAATAATATGAGGGAAAGGACTAGATTTGGGGGTTGGAACTACATGATCTTTAATATCCTTTCCAGCCCAAACCATTCTATGATTCTAAAGATGGCAGAGGAAATATTTTTACATCCAGTTACACATGAAGAAAGCAAATCCGGATCATCTTATGCTTGATAAACAGGGCAAGGGAAATACTTCTCCTATCACATTTAAAATGTACTTTCTCACTGTCCCACAAGAGGCACCGCTTGAGGCTTCAATGTGATTTAACTGGGTCTGTCATTCACTGTGCTGGCCTACAAACAGCCCTTCATTTTCCCAGCTACGGGTTACATCAGACACTTGGGCAATCTGGGATGTAACCTGGTGCAATTACGTTCATCAAAACCATTTATAAGTTTCATAATGTGTGTGTGGATGCGTGTAAACATAAGAACCTAATGCTGCCTGTGTTAAAACAAATGCCAGCAGAGAATGTATTAACAGGAAAAAGATGCTAAAATCTGAGTGAGAAAGCAAGCTATGGAAAGAAAAATCCCAAATGATATTAAGGCAGCCGTGCAAAACTTGGCTTTTGCTCCCTTTGGGTAAAAGGGTATTTTGAAGCTGTCCCCAAAAGAGCAAGGGATGCGTACAGCGTGCCTTGTTCTTATGGAAAGCAGAAGTTTATTGGCATTAAAACATAGACCTGTTCTCGCTGTAGCCTTTATTGATGTTGGGCAAATCTTCATAACTTTTTAAATATTCAGTGGCAATGCACTTGTCATTTGCTAGGTGTCCGAGTGAATATTCTGTGGTCTGACAGCTGTGAAGAGAAGTCACAGCTAAAAGTCAGTGGATACGCTCTAAGTTGCTACCAGAATAATCAAGAATCCTCTCAAGAAAAAGACCACAGGCGCTTCTTTCCGGATGCTTCAAGCAGCGTGCTGATGCCATACTGCTACCGCTGTGAGAGAATCGCTCTACGGAAACTGCTCCCTCTGTTCATGGAGAGAATAAGCCAAAGCCCATCCCTGATACCTAAACAGGCCTGAGGCTTAAACACTAAACCCGTACCACCGTTATGTGGGAGGAGAGCCCAACTTCCATAACCTCAAATCGGGTGGAACAGCAGGCCTGAGTGTAGGTTAGCACTCGTTAAAGCATCACGATACCGTATGCTGAGCCCTGCAACCCATGGTGTGTTTGGAGGGTGGTAGGATGTTTCTGTTGTCTTTTGAAGCAGAATTGGTGACTTAACGATTGAAACCTTGAAGGCGGCCTTTAGATGAGTTGAAGGTAAACTCTTGCTAGAACCTTTGTCAGAAGTTAAACAGATGTTGCAGTAACTCTAGTTCTGGAGGCTGCTGCTACTGTGAAACTCTGTGAAAATTCCTTCTGCCTCCCTTCTTAGCGTTCTCTCAGCCACTGTTGCCCAGAGTGTGATTTATGTACTCGGTAATTTGCTGTTGCAAGCAGAGTGTCATCACAGATTCTTTTGAGTGAAGCTAGCTCTCATGAATTTGAGATTCATGCTCACTAATATTGTTTTTTCTTAAGATTTTACCTTAAGGTCTAATGTACAGTGTCATTAAGAGCATACAGTATCATATCAGTCAGTTTGAAAAATACATTGCCTGCAGATCGCCTTTCTTTTAAATGGTTGATGTCAAAACAAAGTAATTAGCATCTCGCAAACATCTCAACCTTCGGGCTATTGAGCACAAAGGAGCGCAAAAGCATTAGCGCGCGTTTGAAGACAATGAGGATTTAATTATTCAAAGTATAGGCTTTCTGTAGGGCGTCTTACTGAGGAGATAAATATCTAGATCATTTGTCAGCAAAGTAGGAAAGAAGTGTATGGAGTATAGATTTCATGTGCAGGGTAAGGAAGTGGGCATAGTAAATTTGTGCTGATTTATGTGCTTGCTTATTCTTTGCGCATGAATGTGCCTGAAATGTTTGGGAAGAGGCGACGGAGGAGATGGGCCTTGCTGCTGGGCTCTGGCTGTCGTTGCAGGAACGCCTACAGCTCAGCTACTCCGCCGTGCCCTGGCTGAGTTGCGGAAACAGCTTCCCAGGCTGCGGGAGAGAAATGCTGTTTCCAGCTGAGGCAGAAAACTCCAACTGAGATGAGTGGTCTCTCTGCACATCCTTACGTTTGACAGACATTGTGTAGGCACTGTGTGTTCGTTGACTTGAAAACAGTCCCTGTTCCCAGGATCCTGCGCTTGAAACAAACAAACCGGTATGAGTGTGTGAACCGTTGTCACAGGCTGACACAGGCAAGCCTGGCAGGCTGGGGGTTGGAGCAAAGTGTCTTAGCCTGCCTGGCTGTTGTTGTCTACCTTGCAAAGATCAGGACATTGTCACCTATGAGCGTGTCTCACCTGCTGTGAGTTTCACGGCAAACAGCCCTGAGACAAGGCAGCTGTCAAACGAGAGAAGTGCTCAGCTTTCTTTGGACTGCGTGGGCTTGAAACCTGTTCCCTAGATGAGGAAGGCCCTAAACTCAGGATCGCATTGCTGGTGTGTCAAGGCATGTCAGCTCTGGCTCAACCTCTCTCTTGTGCTGGCAACATTGGAAGGATAGAGTTAAAAAAAAACAAACACAAAAAAAACAACTTAGAGGTAAAAACTTCTAGGGTGAATAAGCATATAATGAACTGGTCTGAAACCAGTATAACAAGAATGGAAGGCCTGTAAGATTCAAGGACAGAATCACCTCGGAGGTGCAAATAACCAGAAACAAGACAGAGTAAGAGCGGTATCTAAAGACAGTAGAATTCTCTCAACCTTTGTAGATTATGCCTTGTTAGAGCTTCTTTACATGAACCTGAGACAGATTTGGACAAAGATCAAAAATACAAGGTGTCTGCTACATAACCTATGGCGATTTTGATACTGAAAAACACACCTCTAGGAGGAGATTTTAATTGTAAATGTAGGACCACCTTAGTATAATGAATTAGGTAATAGTATAATGAATTAGGTAATAGTTGGAGCATGCATACAAAGATTTCTGCGACGTAAAATCATGTAACCAAGCATATATTGTTTCTTTGTTATTTGTACTGTACATCAACTGCTGCAGTTTGAGCCAATGGTGTGCTGGATTTGCCATTTATCACTGAGCACCCCATTCTGCAGACTGGCAGTAAAGACAAATACCCCTACGCAGTGTGCTGATGGGTATTTTGCACACCGGGTGAAAGAACCCTGATTTAGGGACAGCATGGGAAAGGTTCTGGGTGTTGTGTGTGAAAGCAGCAGTGTCGGAGCCAGACCGAGCTGACTTTGTGCACAGAAGCACAAGGCTCCTCTGTGATGCTGCCAGGCTACAGCTGAACGGCCTGGGTCAGGCGAAGGCATGTTCAAACAAGCAACCGCAGGAGGTGATTAATACCACTATGGACCTTTTTATTCTGACAATAGTCCTTCTGATCTCCTGTCCCTTCTCCTTTCTCCTGTCCTGAGAAAGGTTTGTCATGGAAGTCGGCTGTTGTGTAGCTCTGCTCTGGTTGTGGTGCGGATGTCGGTGTGTCCAGGTTAGTATCCGGCACTTGAGTTCTCCCTCAGTAAAACTGGGGCGGTGATTATTTCTGCCTTTACACAGTGTGATTCTAAACAACTTTTATAGATGTTAAATGCACCTTGCAGTAAAAAAAGTATTTAAAGTGCACAGCATTGACTTACAGCTTGCGGTCTCTGGATACCTGAAGGTCTGTGATATCCTTGTGTGTGCTTCATGAAAGGTAATGGAGGAAAGGCAGTGTCTTCTCAGTAGGTTCAGTTTCATGTTAGGAGAGACACCTCCACTGTAGGGTCCACAAACCAAGAAATTGGACTTACTTGTGGATGCACCATCTTCGAATTTGATCACTATGTATTTTGTGTGCATTTCTACATGTGAGGATTACCCTTTCTCATATCCCTGTCTTTAGTAATGTGTGCTACAGAATAATTGTTGTATTAATAAGGTTTTGGTGATTGTTTACAGGTTAGAGTGGAAATTTTGGGCAATGAGAAGCACAGGATTTCACCAAGACAGAATAAAAGATGAGCCGGGGAGGAGAGGAATTATGTTTAGTCAAACATTGGAACAGGCTGCCAAGGGATGTGGTGGAGTTGGCATTGCTGGAAGTGTTCAAAAAACGTGTAGACGTAGCACTTTGGGACATGGTTTAGTGGGCGCAGTGGTGTTGGGTTGATGGTTGGACTTGGTGATCTCGAAGGTCTTTTCCAATCTTAATGTTTTTATGACTCTGTATGCCTTGGGTCTATAGACTGCTGCAGGGCATGCCGAGCAGCAGAAAAAAAGCACAGAGGAAAAACTGAGGGTGTTGGGGAGAGGAGGCTTGGACTTCCCATGATGTGTAGCTCCAGCAATGGCGGGATGGAGGGGTGAGCCTTGGGGCTGTGTTCGCATGGGCGTCAGCCAAGTGGCTCTGGCAGAGACAAGAGACTTCTTGCACGCAAGACGACACGGGCCTGGTTCCTAGCAGGGGATCGTGCCGGCTCACGATGCTGTGCCACCGCTTCCCGGCGCTGCAGCCGATACAGCACCGATTCGTGCCTGCGCCGCTCCTGGCCTTAGGCTCAGATCGCCGGAGAGTGCACTGGTGAAAGCTTACTTGAGAACTAGTTTTAGAGCTTGATGGCATCTTCTCTCACCTGACGAGAAGGATCTTGTGCTCTGTCTGTCTCAGTGTCTCTGTGTTCCTGTCTTTCTCCTTTTTTCCACATTGCTTGGCTGGCAGCACAGGATGATGTGTCAGCTGCCATTGGAAACATAAAGAGTTTATCTGATACGGTGGTGGGTGTGAGCAGGGAAAAGGGGAGCAGCATATTTTTCTCCATGTCTTAAGCCTGAAAAGGTAGTATCTTTTTCTTCTGTGGTGTTTGCTTAAAAAAATGCGTGTTGTGTCCTAGAATCCTATCTGTCTAACTTTGCCTTGTAACAGCAGCAACTATGAAGGCAGAGGAAATGAGTGCTGCAGCTTTTATCAGGGAGATCTCTCTGCATTTGTGAAGTAATACAAAGAAGAGGTATCTGTGAGGCAGATAAAGACAGACCTCGTCCAAAGCACCAAGCGAGGCAGTGTGAAGGCTCAAGTGCGTCTCAGAGGCTTAGCATCCGCTGCTAAGCAACAAAATGTATTGCATCTTGTGGCTTATTTGCAATTACCGCGTCAAGGCACTTGGCCTTTGACTTGAATGCGTGATTACCTGTGTATTTGGAAAGCACCAGAAACACCCCGGTGGTTCTGTGGCACCTGACCAGCTCATGTCCAAGGGTTGCTTAAGTCCTCATTTCATGGCGTTTACAGAGGGCTGATAGCTCCTTGCAAAATAAGGCTGGAAATGCTGCCCCACTTCTCTGTTGCCAAATTCTGTTGTGGCTGCTGAAGTATATATATTAAAAAAAAAAAAGGGTAAGCAATTTCCAGTCCTCCTGTGAAATAGTTTTATTGGTTGTGTAAATGTGTAATAAATATGAGAAATATAAACAGTGTCGTCATAAGTGTAATTTTTGTTGTAGTCCTCATCATCCTATGCTACTGGTGGTGGGGAATGATAAACTTCATGTACATTTTTGTACTTGTTCTTTCTTCACTCGTTAGGCTACTTGTGACTTTACGTAAAGTCCTACTCTTACGATGTGCCTTGAGGCACTGGTAGGCAAGAGCCATGCTCTTAGTTCGGAGGGCATCTGGGCCAAGACTGCTGTTACGGTCCCTGCTGGGCTTCTCTGGAGCAGACTGCTCTGAATGGACGCGTGTGAGAGAGAGAGAGAGTATCACTTCAAAATCTGTCCTGGTAGGAATGTTGTGAAGTACTTGGTCTTAAGACACCTTTAGGACTGTGTGTATTTAGCTTCCGCAGCCCCCAGAAATTAGCAAGGTTTTTCAGTTGAGAAGGAAGAATTAAACCTTTGGATGCAAAAGCTCACAGCCGAAGATTTTTTTTTGAAGTAGTCTTCACAAATCACATGAGGCTTCCAAAATCCTCCTACGAGGCAAAGTTCCTTTTGCTACCGCTGTTCTTTGCCCTTGTGGGACAAAGGGTGCAACAGAATGGGCCGTATTGATATGTACCTATTTCATGACTACAAATACAGTCAAATATGCCATTGATTTTAATTGTGCGTTTCTAAACCCTTGAAGTGTACAAAAATAATAAGCTTACTTCACCCAAAAGGGAACTATCTTACTGTGCAATTGTTATCTTTTTCCATATACATTGCAGCTTTGTCAGAAATGAGATGGATTAGAGTTTAGATTGCAATGTTATGTTGTGGTTGAACTCCAGATGGCAACTGAGCACCACGCAGCCACTCGCTCCCTCCCTACCAGTGGGACGGGGGAGAGAATTGGAAGGGTGAAAGTCTATCCAACACAGCCTCACGCTAGCCTCGAGGAAGAAAATTAATTCGCTCCCGCTGAAAACAGGACACCTTAGCAACAACGTGTTCTGCTATTCAGAAGCCTCTCAGTGTGGAACACAATTTATCTCTGGCAGGACTTCACTCACTTCTGTAGAAATGTGGAACTACTTGGCCTCCCAGTATTTTAAACCAGGTGGGAGGTCAGCAGTCCAATGATAAATTGGATTATGTTGGAAGGCACATTAAAATATATATATGGTTCCAGTGCCTCTGGTTTTCTTCCCTGAAAAATACAATTCCAACTATGCCACATTATTTCATGGGATCATCGTGTCTGCGGATGTGAACTGCACGGTGCAATACAGACAGAAAGATCCCATGCGTGTGATTCCGATGGAAGAATTTGATCTATGTTTTATAACCTTCTAATAAACAGTGCTTATACAGTCACAGGTCCAGTGTCCTGCATTCCCTCCTGGCTTTTGAACTAGCAGAAAATATTTACCTTATGCAACAGTACTATCCTATAACAAATGTCCACAACAGGAAGTCTGTCTTAGGGAGTGTGGGGAGCCTTTTTAGTCACTGAAACATTATTTTAACACGCAGGGCGTTTTCTCCTGCTCATTTTTTTCACTGCCTTGTGAATCTAAGGCACGCAGACACTTTTCAGAGCTGCTTTGCACCTTCAGGTGGGCTGGATCAACATGATACAAATATTCCCTTTTCCCTCTTCCGGAGTTTGAGTTCAGGAAGTCAATAGGTTAATCATTGAACTCAAATCTCATGGATTAATTGAGTGTACTGTGTACACAGTCACTTAGCTCATTGCTCTCACAGGCATTTAAAAAGTGAAGGCCATGCTGCGTGTTATACCTCGTTTAAAGCCTTTCTCATTGCCCGTGCTAAAATGAAGCCAATGAAGCCGATTGTGCTACAGTTTTACACCACGCTCTCGCTTATTGTTAGGGTCTCGCCTACTATTCTGCTGGCAGAATTCTATTAGATGAAAATAACCCTTTATTTCACAACGAAGATGAGTGCATCAGTCTTATTTCATTAGTTGCATCCATTACCCACGGTGAAGAGGCATGATTTTCTCTTCCCAAGTCTGGCAGTGGCTGTTCTGAAGAGTAGCAATACAGTCCCTGATGCTGCCGGGGCCGGAGCCTGGAATTCTTTCTTTGTAAGCATGACATGTAAGACCATGGAAAACGTAAATGTTCTGTGTGCTCTGGTCATGCTGCTTAATACGTTCTTGCTTAGAGACAATCTGAGCTGCTATCACTGCACATGCCACCTCACCTGGAGAGTTGTGTGCTGCTTGCAGATATTTACAGTCTGAAACACAAACCTATGTTTGTGCCTTCTACGTTGTCTCCGATTGTATTCTCTGGAAATGTGCTTTAAATGCATCATCTGTGTGAATATTCCTGTTGTTCCAGACTGGCAGGATGGAGCGTTGTTGAACGTTTAGGCTCGTCAGCTTAAAAGTTTGATTTGAAAAGTTCCTAAAAAAACCAAAGAATTAGTTTGTCGAACTGGTGCTTTCATACACCACATGACAGTCTTTGTTTCCTGTTTGAGGTTCTCATCCGTTTGTAGTGCAGATAATTTAACTTTCTAAATTCAGCCCAGCAGATCACAAGGGCTATTATATAAATATTTATTCCTTACTTTCGTTTGTGGTAGCTTATTCTCCAAACTGCCATGAGCGATTTCATAATTTTTCTTTGAGAAAACTACATTACATGGGCAGTTTGAAAAGGAGACCATAATTCTGTTTTGAGAAAATAGTGCTGACAGATTAGTCTGCCTGTGCCACTTAAGTATTGTAATATCCACACAGCCCACGAGAAGACTACTCAAATCTTATTAGATGAAACTAAATTAGTTCATAGAAGATCTTTTCCAATTTGCAAATCGGTCACCAAATGTCAGAGTTTTGCTTCAGATCTTTTCATAGTTTTGTGATAGTTTTTTGGTTTATTTTGTAAGTATAAATAGCTGTCTTTTCCTAACTGGTGTTTTAAATTTTTATAGGGTGACAAGTGGGAAAATGGGGAAAAAAACCCCACAATTGTTATTTGCAAATACTTTAAGATCAGCAGATCGGTAACACACCCATAGACCAGGCCACTTCGAGGCTATGTCTCCCACTTGATCACAACTTCTCAATTTTTTTAACCTGCTTTTGAATTGTATCAGAATGAAAATGCTATTTTCAGCATGTGATTAAATGAAATAATGTCAAAAGGTTTACCTTTCAGAAATTGGCCAGGCAGACCACTTAGCCAACCAGTTACTCTTCCCCTAGAAAGCATCATTCAAATCAGCTTTTTTAAAATGAAACACCTAAACCTTAACAGGACACGTGCAGTGAATTTAGGAAAAAATACTGCCTAGCTCTAGGAACAGGGAGTCTATCAAAGAATAAAACTGTGGAGTTTCTGGGTTTATTTAAAGAATTCATCTCAGTGCAAGCAAATGGTCTTTAATTCTTCCCCGTTATTTTGGCAATAACTTGCTGTGCACAAAGAAATTCTTTGCCAAGTACAACTAAACTTTTTAGCCTGAGACATTTTCTTTTCATATTGAGTAGCAAAGTCAACTACTATAAGTGGAGCTAGTGCATTAAATGTCTACCTAGACATGATGAGCATGTTAACGATCTTGATTTAGTTCACAGACAAAAAAATCAATCCAAAACTTGCTGCACTTCAGTTCCTATTCTAGACAGTAATTGCAAAGACTAGAAGACGTTTCCACAGCCAGAGAAACCCTTTTGACCATCAGGTCTGTCTTCCTGTGCAATTACACAAGCTGCCTGACTTAATCATTCATTTATCAACCCTAATGCGGTCTGATTGAGCTAGACCGGAGCGTGGCCTGACAAGCCATGGCAGAGCCGCCTCTCTGGAGAGGCTGCAGGAAAGCAGGCCAGACACATTAGACTCTGTGTGATGCTGGGGAGCTGGAGGCAATCAGGCAATGCGTAGAATCCCCCAGTGGCTCAGCTCGCAGTTTGAGGCACTAGTTGGGCAAATGGGTCTTACCTAAGTTCCCTGTAAGCATAAGGATTTTACCCACCGTTCTGGCTGGACATACTTGCTTGTCAGCGCTAAATTCGGCAACCGAAATATATGACAAGACCTGTGCCCGCCACTCATCATTCCCATAACAAAAAAACAAAGCAAATGTTGCTTTGGATTGAATGACTTGAAATAACTTCAAAATAAAAAATTCATCTTTTTTTTTTTTTTTTTTAAGATAATGAAATTGCCTCTCTGGAAGCGTGCTGTGTTCTTGCTGTGATGGACCGTCTATGCGCTCAACTGCAGGTCTTAAAACTGCCATAGGGATGCTAAGAGTCACGTTGCGTCTCAGATGGGTTGCAATTAAAAATTCAGCCATGGCAGAGTATAAGGACTGCGCCGTTCCTACTTCTGATTGTTTCTTTCTGTCTAACAGCTATTTGGCAAGAGAAGGCAGGCAAGGAAGTACTAGGTGAGGAATTTTTTTGCTTGCTCTGATAGTACGAGATCACGATTTCCAGTGAGGGTATCCTTATGCAGCCATATGCGCATGTTTGTGCGCTTTGGTACAAATATCTGTGATCATTGATGCGTGTGGTAGTTTAAGCTCCTGGCGTAAACCTAGCTTAACTAGCAGTCGGAGGGCTACTGTGATTTGGGGCTGATCGTTCCAGCATCTTCCTTGCACGTACATTTATTTCTTTGTGTATTTCTATTTTCTTACTTTGTGGCATAGAGAGGGGCAGCAGGCAGGCGGCACAGAACTTGAGATGGCTGGTTTTGGGTGCCGAGCCAGCTCAACCACCTCCTCGCTGCCAAAAAAGCCTTAAAACACCTCAAAGACGCAATTCTGTTACTACTTTTGTCCTCTTGACCACCTAGGTGCCTCAGTAGATTTCTGGGCGCTGCTAGCGAAAGGTGTGCGCAGACGCTTGTTGTTGCAGAGACCATCAGCTCCTTCCGTCTCCCTTCTGGGAGGAAAGCAGTTTTCTTACCTTGCCAGTGCAAACTGTTCTCAGATTTCCAAGAAGCATCAAAGCCGTAAAGTATTAAGTAACGTAAAAGTGACTAGAAAAGCTAGAGAAAATAAAAGAACTGTAGAACAGAATCAGGACTAGGCTAAGACCTGAATACAGTTGGCAGGAGTACACCTCACAGAAGGAGTGGAGTTGCTGGCTAAGAGTGCGGCCATAGAGACAGTTGTGCTAAATCAGAGAAGAGTCTCCTGTAACGAGGTCAGAGTCCGTGCTGGAGCCTGGCGCTTTCTCTGTCCTTTTGTGGCCACTGCCCTCCCGAGTACGGCAGCCCACCCTGTCACGCCTCCTTCGGACAAAGAGCCCGCTCAGGTATGCTCTCCTCCTCAAACCGGTGCTTGCCTCCTGCTCTACTTTTCTCACATGTAACTGCGCAGCATTATTTGCGATTCAGAGCGCGTTCCATCTCTCCTAAAACTCATTAGTGTAAATTATTTGGATCTCAAAAAAAGTAAAGCCTTGACAGCTGCCAGTTAGTATTCTTCTTACTTGGAAGACTAGAAAGAATTCTTAATTAGATTGCAGAAATGTTTTTTGAAAACGTTCCCTTTTTCTGCCCTTCTGCTGATAGATCTTCTCTTTCTGTCTTTTAATTTACAGGTATTGCCTTATGTCGTTTCACCTGCCACATGAATTCCTTACAGCTCCGAGCTTATGTTTGGTATTAAAACGGACTTTCTTCTTCTTCTAGTTTTTAACGCCCATTATAGAAAGCCAGTTATTTTAAGCCAGTCTAACTTCCTTTCCTGAAAATGGATTTGGGCTGTTGGATATCTACTCTGATGTTTGTGAGCGAGTCTCAATTATCTAGTTCTGTCCCATTTGCTTTTTGAAACAGTTATAATAAAACCAGTAATGTCTCCAGTATGTGCCTGGATTTTAGTACATGAAGCTCATGAATGTTTTTTCATCTGCATGACGGTCACCCGGGCCATGAAACATTTTTCTGTAAAAGTACTGGGTTTTTTTCCTCATGGATGTGACGGAGAGATGTTTCCTGAGGCTGTAATTCTGCTCCTCGTTGCGGTGTATTGGTGTGTATCAGGTATCACTTAATGCCCCCATCTGGCGCTTACCGTGCCAGATGGTTTATGCACAGATTTCCAGCCTGTTTAGCTATGAAAAAGCACAGATGCCCAAACAGGTAAAGTTGTTCTTCACACCCCGAACTGGTGTGGGGTAGTCAGGGTAGCAAACGTTATTCTGTGCGTTTGGAGCAGTAAGCAGCCGAGCATAATTCAAAGGGCTTCAAATTCTTACCCGAAAGCTTTCACAATGGAAATTTTCCGTTGGGAACTGCAACACGGGACTCTGAGCACCCTCGGTATCTTCTTGAGACCGGGTTCCTGCGTGAGCGCGCATCTCTCCCAGCGTAGAAGTTGCCTCTGCACTTGTTGAGCCAGCGGGAATGATTGCTTGTGACTACAGATGGGCTGTAGTTAGCAATTTCTGCAAAATCAAGTTGACTGTTACGAAGCAAATATTTTATCTACCTAGAATCTCCTTTGCTATGAAAATTATCCTCGACGAATACTTTCAAGTTTACTCTCCCGCGATGCCGTGGACATGCCCAGCTAGCACCGATACTGTGAGCCTTTACCAGGGTAAGCTAAAAGCTGACAACCCTTTTTTCCATGCTTGGTTGAGACTTTGTTGAGGCCTCTCTGGCCTCTGAAATACAATGTCTGCAGAGATGACTAGTGCCAGTTAATGAGTTTTATTGACAGCTAGGAGAACGCGTTTTGCATCCGCGCGATGTTGTTTGCATCCACACGCGCTCACACGAGATCTTTTTCTAGCAGGACGTTTGGACATGGGTGTGCACGCGTGTTGTTATGTCGGTAACTGATTATAATGGTATAATGATAAACTGAATATAAACTGAATATAATAATATAATAACTGCTTATGTTTAGTTTTTAATAAATCATTGCAGTGGCAGATGACTGCAAGATGGTTAGAAATGCTCAGACAGCACTCATCCGGCCGAAACACCGCAGAGCTTATTATCAACCTTCTTCCAGTGACTTGATGTGAGGGATTCCTAGCCAGGACTAAGCAGCTGTTTGTTCTCCTCCTTCTGTCCCCAGATGCAATGGTCAGTGTGTCAATTGAACTGTTACATCTTCCTGTAGCATAAAAGGAACTACGTAAATACATAGATGTGCTCTTTAACGAATGTTTCTGGAGGTAGGATCTTTGATTCTAATCTGTCCTTCAGAGAAAATGTTGGTACAACATATAACTGAATCTGGACAGAGGTGTTAAGAGACCTGTCGTAACACTAATCTTCATTTCACAAAAGGGGCTACGTTGTTATAAAAGTTATTTTTTCAGTGAAAATTACATTCACATTTGAACTATACCACTACCCCCCAAAAAAAGGAAAGCATTAGGGTTTTGAAATGTTTAAGTTGATCGTAATTTGATTGAGGTATTGATTGTAATGGAGAAACTTCAATTTACCTTAAAGCACAGGATTTCCACTACACCAGCGTAAATTCAAACTGTCTGTACTGCCCTTAGCAGTTCCATTATCTCCTCTTTACTCTTTCCTCATCGCTGCTCTCACTTAAGTGTTATCTGGGAACTTTAAATGACATGGCTTATGTCTGATTTTTCTCTTCACTTTCTCTGCAGGAATTTCTTGACATTGTCTCTTTTGAAGACTTTTTAACAACGTTTTTTTTAATTTAGGAAGGAGTTTAAGAATCGGTAAGAGCAGCTTACAAAGCCAGGCTTCAGTGGAATACGTTTTTCTTTTGAAGTTAAAAGCTGGCAAAGAAATTGATGCTGTCTAACAGTAATTCAGAAGGAAACTTTTTATTTTAATTTGATAAACAAAAACAAGCAATGGAAAGGCAAACAGCAATGATGCCGCTGTGTTCGAATGATTTTGACACATTTATTACTGGTTCATTTGCCTTACTCCTTTGATATTCTGCTGGTTTTGGATCGGTTCATTTTAATGACCTGTTTTTTCACTATCCAGCATCGATGTGTATTTTCCTTGTCAGTGTAATTCTACCAATTAGCTTTTTTTTTTTTTCTTACATTAGCTTAATTTTTGTAACCGATTTTTTTATGGCTGAAATTTTAGCTGTTTGCTCTGTACTCTCAGCAGAATGAGAAATCAATAAGCATCTAAATGAGGGACCGTGAATGTCTTGTTAAGTTTTTCATATTAATAGGTTGTTTGCTAAGTGGTTAGTGAATCATTTTAGTATCAATGCCTATGACAGGTTGTGTTTATTTTTCAAATGAGACAGGCGATGGAATATTCAATTTTTGGAAGATGGCAAAATAGTTCCTTACTTGTTAGCAGTATGGCGATGAGTCAGTTCTTAATATTAACAGTATGCCTACAAATGTCAGGTGTGAAAGAGAACCTCTTTCACTAGGCAACATACAGATGCCTAATGAGAAACAGTCCTTGCACCCGACAGCTTGCAATAGAAGGGCCACAGGTAAGTCACGGAGAGAGCCCAGAACTGCGTGTGAGCGTCGTCAGCCCATAGTCTGCAGAGGGAAGGAGAAATGGTGAGAAATCCTTGGTTTGTTTCTCTCCAAAAAACAAAGCAGCGTTTAGTCCTTTTTATTTGCCTTTTGGATTCTGAGCTCTTAAAAGTATGCTTGCTTTGGAACTACTTCCAGCACTGGGACAAGTCTACAGCAGGCCATTTTCATACGAGTCCCAGAGACGTGACATACTGAGGAACTCAGAGGTGATATGATACTTGTACTCAAGTAATTTTTGGTGGTCAGCAACCGTGTCCCAGTGGTATTACCCCTTCCGTCGCGGGTTTGTCCGTATGCAACTTCTAGTCTGAATGCTCCGCAATTACCCCTACTTGATGCAGCGAGGTTCCATGGCGTCATAATGTGGCTGTGCCCATCCATACGGTGCAGCTCCTTCGCTGTGATAACTGCTGCTTCTCTTCTTACAGGTCCCCTTCAGGTCAGAATAACGAGAAGAACACCTGCCCCGTTGGAGCGGCTCCAACTTCAGGTTCAGTTTAAGTGCTACAGCACAGAAACTTCGGAGACATCATGTTTGCACTGGTAAGCCCTTTCTGTGCTTCAAGAGCTTCGGTGAGGAGAATCCAAGTGTATCTTGGAGCCTAGGCCAGAGTCCCGATATGATTATTCACTGAAAGAGGGTAGCTTTCATCCTTTGTCATCTCAGGTTTAAATGTTGTCTCCCTCTGTCCAGAAGCAGTAAGGCTCAGTCCTCTACTGTCCTTAAAACACCTGTGAACGGCATGAGACTCTCTCCAGGTTGTTCCATTGTTCTGCCAGCAAACAGGCAGCTCCCACCTCTCTGGAGCCCCTGATTTAAGTTATGTGGTTCTTGGCTGGATGCCACCGTGTTGGGTCTCCTGATCCGAGTGGAACAACTCGGTTCCCTTCTTTAGAGAGGCAGAATTCGGAGATGCCTTATAGGATGACTATGAAAGAAACCATTGGTACTAACAGCCCTAATCTGCAGTTTAAAAAATTCTGTTAGGACAAACCAAAGTACTGAGTACCGAGTGTTTCCTGAAGAGATTACTTTTTTATCAGCAATTAAAGAGCATGGTGAAAACAAACTGCCTCACCCAGTTTAGCCTCAAGTCATTAACGATGATGCCAAGTGAGTGCAAGTCCTCAGAAGAGAGCTGCTTGAGAGAGTGAGAAGAAGAAAACCTTAGGAAAGAGAAGAAGAATTCCAGGCAGCTCATTGCCATAGTAAAGAGAGACAGCTCGGTCCCAGCGGTCTGCAGTGATGGGACAGCACCTGTAGCGAGAGTCCTGGAAGTCACTGCTGATAGCAGTATCCTCAGGGCCCTGAATCAGGAGCAGAGTATCTAACTATACAATCCCAGCCTCCGACTTGGTGCAGGAGAGATTGTTTGCTCATAAGCAGCAGAAAACAGAGAGAGGCAAGCACTTTCCTGACAGTGTTGCGATCCTGCAGCAAGACACAGGGCCTTTGTCAGTGTAGTTTTGCTTTGCCGTCCCTTTGCAGAGATATCTTGCCTTTGTAAGCAGCTGTGTGTTTACTGGAATTTGTGCTTCTGTTTCTAAGCAAGCATCCTGGGCCTGGAGCTCCAGAACAGCATAGAAAGATGTGGTCCAGTGAGTGGACGTAGGGAGTAGTGCTTTCCACCTCTTTGAGAGCAAGTGCCTTACAGCGGATTGGAAATAATTGATCTTCTGCACGTGCTGTGTTCGCTCCGCAAGTCCTCCTCTCACATCTCCCCACCTAACTTGGCTGTTGGGGTAGAGCAGTGACGGTGCCGCAGAACAAACGTGTGCAGGCGTGCGCCAAACAGGCGGCCAAGGGTATGCTTTGCCGTCCGTGGTGTCCACCGGTGTCTGGTGCTCCTGCAGTCCCTTGGGCAAATGACGTCGAAGCCATTTTACCAGCAGGACTCTGCCACCGATCTGCGTACTGTTACTGGAAAAGGTGGCAAGAAAACCCTCTAACGCTTGGTTTGAACTTTTGGAAGGCTGGCATTCCTTATTGCAGTACCGGAGACACAGGGGATAACTCCACCTAGTGGGTCTGTCTGGAGTTTCATAAGCACTTCGTTTATTGTATCAAGCTATACATATTCATAACATGTTCTGAGAAATTGCCACCGCCCTGCCTATCTACTACATTTACGTAACGCTGGCATTGCAAAACTGGACTACGTGTGCGCGGGTGTCTCAGCTGGTCATCGGTGGCCGTTTGGGGACTTAGCCCCCTCCTCCTTTTTCCCTTTTATGGCCACGGGTCTCTTAAGGATACTTCCTTCTCCTTGGATGTTTGCCCCTTCTGTTGTACAGCCAAGCAGTTCGTTCTTATCATCCTTGTTTGAGCGCTCCTGCTAGGACGTTTCTGTGCTCAAGGTGAAGATATCTCCTCTGTACCCATTAATCTCTCAGTCCTTGCTCTTAACTCTTCTTTGTTTTAATTCCACGAGGCCTCTTGGTTCTACGTTTTCCTTGTGATTAACTATTTACACGTAGCTGAAATGTTACCCTTGAGACAAGTATAGCCTAACGACAATGAGAGTAGGTTGTTAAACATCATCGCACATTTATTAGGCTAAAGAAATCTTTAAAAGCTAAACTAATCATGTGATCAATAACCTTCCAGAAAGTACATAAATATATCATTACCGCTGTACCACGTAAGCTAAAGCAAGCAGGCGGTACCGGCTTCGTGGCATCTTTGTCCATTACTGCTTGTCTTGACTGTTCGTGGAAGGTTCAGAGCATGTGATAGAAGAATATTTCTATTACTGCACGGAACAGTTTGTTAGAGAGGAGGATTGAAGTAAAGGGCCACTATGGGGTTGTTTTCCTTCCATTTACTGATCCAGGGTGCCGACAGCTGCAGAGGCATGCGTACAGGGAGATGAAACAATCATTATTTCCTCAGCAAAAAAAAAAGCACGCCGCTGAGTGCTGCGAAGGGGAGATTAGGGAATTATTTCTGTGTGGCATCTGCTAGTTCGGCACATGTGGCTGAAGACTTGATTTCTTGTTAATCGAATCGCCAGGAATGACAGATAGCAGTTACCAGGTTTTTAACACCTGTAAGCATTGTCTACCAGATTTGAGCAAAAATACTTACCTGGAGGGTTTTCCTTTGTCCGCAGGAAGGACAAGTCTCTTCCAGCTCTCCTAAAGGTCCATCATGACCATGGCGGTCCCTGTCTGAAAGTCTGGAAGACCTTTGTTGCAGAGCAACAGTTTGGGAGCGAGACACAGTGAGGAAACACCAGGTGCCGCTCCTCTGCTCAGCTCAGGGCTCCACCTCTGCCGGCCCCTGCTACAGCACACCCCGAGAGCCGGAGGAGCACGTGTGTGCGGTGAGGAGCGGGGAAGCGGGGTTGCGTGGGAGCTGCTGGTTAAATCAAAGCTGGGGGGGAACTGTTTGCAAATGCAAATTATTTCAAGGCAGTACAGAATGAGGGAGGGATGTGTATCCTGCCACTGGATGTTTGGTGACACCCAAATTATTTCATAGTTTTGGGACGTGGTTGCTGTTGCTACAATCCCCAGAACAGCCAACAGCTGTGGGAAGGCTCAGCATTTGCAAACTGAGAGTGTTTATTAAACCACACCACAGGAAGTTTTACAGTGCGGGTAAACCGCATATGCCCCCCGGCTTTCAAAAATGTCTTTATTGAAATTGTGAAGAGATAGCACAGCTGTAGGAAACTTTTCTTTCTCTTTCTTCCTTTTTTTATTCTCTCCTTGCATAGAAAACATGCCTATGGTCATCTTCGAGACTGAAGACTCTAAGAAAGCCCTTGGCCCATGCTGGGGCAAATAGTTGTTATAGTTTTCCAGCAGTACTTTCTGGTTGTTAGCTGCTCCTGCAGATTCTGACCAGATTCTATATGGTGCAGAATGCCAGAATGTATATAGTGTTTAGTTCTGTTTAGTCCATGCTGGTATAAGAAACTTATTGGCTTCTCCCTGGAAACTGAAGCTTGCCTGGTGCCAAGTCTAAACTATACTGTGGTCAGAAAGCAGGAGGTTAGAGAAATGCAAACACAGCTGTTAATTCCGTGCCCTGTTCAGCGGAGAAGTTATGTGTTGACAGGCATGTCTCTTTTCCCCGTCATTTGCGATTTTTTGTTCTCCTCTTGAGACAGAGTGATTTCTATAATTAGCAGTCAAAATAGGGAAGGTGGTGGATCAGCATTTTTATTTGCACGGAAGCTGTCAGCTCGGATCTTCTCATCTTTGGCAAATACCGTGCGACTACTCAGCACCAACACGCTCAGTGGGACTGAGCACCTGCAAGCCTTGCTGCGAGCCTACACCAATGTGCGGGGGATACTCCGTGACTTTTCGGCCTCGGTTCCTTTTCCGAGGAACAGTTCGCAAATATAGTTTAACATCTCAATCACACTGGCAGCTGTATGTAAGGACAGCAGCAGAGCCACAGTAAAAAAGAAAAGATCTGAACTGAAAGATAGGCCAGGAGGATTCTGCCACAGCCTTGCGGTCTGTTGTTTGTTACTGTACTGTGGTTGGGGGCACTGAGGAACAGGGAGCTCATTAAGGGAGTCGTCTGCTAAAGTAATGCTGAAATAAAGAAATCCTCCGCACCAGAGGAGCCTCCTGAAGATGTGTCTGCCTGGGACTTTGAGAAAAGGTCCCATCCTGTGTCTCTTATTGCTGCAGGCAGGTGAAAAATGCAGGAAATACGATGACACAGAATCAGTTTGCTCTCACTGAAGAGGGCAAGGAGAGGAAGAGGGATACTGTGATTAGTTATAGATTTGCAGCCCGCCAGTCCTGCCAGTGCAGAAGTGGCATAGCAGAACTCTTGTGGCTTTGGTAAGAGTGACATCGGACTGCTGTTCCCGTGAAGGGCGGCGGTTGTGAATTCATGCCAAGATTTCCAAAACTGACTTGTGGCCAGGCTGCCTCCACACTTTCGGAGCCTGCTGAGATTCTCAAACCGATGCCCAGGGAACAAAGCACCTAAACCTTTTTATCACTTGAAAAAAAAAAAAACTTGTGGGTGTACTGTCATGGACATGTCATGGACATGGACTCCTCCAGTGTGATTCACAGCAGTGACGTTATGAAGAATTCACATCGGCAGGACCCGGAACTCGGCTGTTCCAGAGCAGTGTCTTTAGTGGGTGCAAAGAGATTTCGTCTCCATTCTTTTTGACTTGGGCAGTTTTCTAGGGAAAGCCTGCTATGTGGCAGGAAATCTTCACATTTTTGATGGAATTTAGGACTTCAGTATTCTACAGTAATATGCTCTGTCATCTGATCTGCAGAATCACAGCTTCAGGCAGAAGGTAACTTTATTTTCTGTGAGCTAATGGACTATGAAGCATCAGTTAGGTTTGATCCAGTAAGTACGGTTCAGTTCTGCTTAGTTTTGTCTTATGTGGGATCAAAACTAGTAGTAAATCTACCGACGCCAGTTTTTCATTTGAATGTTGAGAAGTTGTAATAGCAAAAGAAATAATTCCCCAGAGACAGAGAGGGAAGGGAGAAACGTATTATACGAGAACTGCTTTTGGATCTTGAGTTCCTGAGGTTCGTGGGTGCTACCTATAATTTTATTTTTGGATGGGAATGGAAATAGGTTGTGGCAAGATCTTTTTAGTTTCTTAAAAAACATTCTTACTTGCTTGGACAATTGAAAAAATCCACTTGCTGTCTAGCTGACTTCACCTCCCAGTTTGCCTGTCTCTCCTCCTCTTCAAAGTCCTTCCTGGCTTTTTTACTTTTTCTGTAATCAAAGAGTGGTTTTATTTGCAGTTCCAGGACCTGTAACTAACTGCAGCCTCCCTCCATGCAGGTCTGTCTCATCATGCCAGTCACCTCAACGCTTACAGCCCCATCTCTTGTGCCTCTTTCCTGCTGCCAAACTCTTAGTAAACACCAACACCTGCCAAACGCCTTCCCCCCGCATACACTTTTCTCTCGGAAACTATTTCCCTCTTTATCCTTAAGGTCGGTCTCTTCATGCTCACAGTTTATCCATGTTACCTTTTGCACTGTTTCCTGCCCTTTATTCTCCATTCTGCCTTCATTTTGCAGTTTATGTCCCAATGAAGCTGAGTCACGACTAACAGGAGAGCTAAAATCCATCAGTTGCAAAACCACCAGCTTGTCCCACTTGAGCAAAGGGAGGTTTGCCATGCCGTACCTCCCGTCACCCACCCGGCGTAGACGCTAGACTCTTACGCTCATTTAGACTGGTCTCAGCTTTTTGCCTCCTGCGATATAGCTCTGTGCACATAGGCAGAACTTAAGGGTTAGCTCAGCTGCTCCCTTTCTATACCCTCTTAAAAAAAAAATCACCACACAAACAAACAAAAAAAACCCCAGCAGGGTTTACACTGACCTTGAAAGCTGATATTGTCATTTTTGCTTGGATTATTGCCCCTCTATGAAATAGAAGTAATTTTATCTGTTTGGTTGGTATTTTGGTTTTGCTTTTTTGTGGTTTTTTTTTTGGGGGGGGTGTTCAATAAGGGATTTATAGATTTTTCTAACCAATTGAGTCCAGATCTGAACGATGTTTAAACTATTCTACATTTAAGTATATTCCATCTTTATGTAGCCTCCATGCACAGAAAAGCTAAAATGTTTGCCATTCTTCTATACGAATCCCTAAATATTGGAAGAATGCTGTATTTTGTCCTTCATCCCTCTCCCGTCTTCTCCTTCTTGGAAAGCGCAACTCCTTGAAGGAGTCAAAAATTTTCCATGATTAAGGACGTCCCTTAAAAAGACTTTCTCCAAGCCTTTTCTCCTCCCTGTTGCTATCTTTTACATGTCTTTTGAGTCTCTTCTCAGCTTTCTGAAATTGCAGTGCCCAACTCAAATCATACTAGTGCTGAAAGGAGTCCCGATAATATGCCCAACTGTTAATATTAGCCTTTCTTTTTGCGACACCGACACCGTTTACTACATTTTCACTGCTCTCCAGCTTAGCCCACCCAACACCCCAGATCTGTTCTTGCAATATTATTATGTAATCTCGTGCTGTATTTTTACATTTTGTTTGGACATCTTCCTTGCAACGCTTAATCCTTGCTGATTTTGGACAATTTCTGTCTTTGAGCAGGGATATAGTACCATCTCCTAAAGCTTGTGTTTTCTAAAATAATTTTCATTACTTGCTCTTATAAACTGTCAAATGATATCAGGACTAAATCACTTCTATAGTGAAGAGGATATTTTTCATGATCCATGTAATTTGTAAAAATATTTTAGTGGATTTCACCTTGGACAGACCTTTGTGTAATCACAAACTGAAGCATCTTCCACTGAGAATGAACATCCGGTAAGTAAGTTTTGAATACACTTTTTGAGTCAGTGTCCAGTGTCACTGATTTAAAGTGACTTCCTTCATACTCTTCCTTAGTTCATTAAATTAAAGGGAAAGCAGTGTAAAATGCATACTGTTTGCAATACAGTTTATAGGTCACTGTTTTCTTTTTCTTTTATTCTGCAGGGAGGAGCAGGGGCAGGCGAACGAGGGCACAGCCCCACAACATCCAAAGGAGAAGATCTGAGCCGGTCCCGTCCAGGCTCAGACACAGTTCGGGGATTGCCGGGGCAGCCTGGAGTAATGAGGAGGGTCTGAAATCAAGCAAGGTCAGCAAAGCCAGGTACGATAGACCACAGCCGCAGCATCGCTCAGACAAGGGCCTGGGTCTGCATTTAAATGTGATTTCGGTGTGATTAGTTTGAGGAGGTATGTACTTCAAAAATCCCTGCTAGCTTTTTGGGGAGGATGGTTTTCTGGAGTTTTGTCACGCAATGCTGTGGGAACAGGCGTGTTCTTTTCAGGATGTTTGGTAGAATGAGAACAATTGGCCACAGGACTGTAGTTATAATTAGAGTTTTATTTATTATATAAAGATTTTAGCAAGCGGGGAGCTTGTCGTTACACAGAATTTCTAGCAACTAGTGTAGCTTTCCTATTACATAAAATTTCAGTTACCTAGACTTTTCTGTCACCTGGACCCTCTGCAGATCGGGTCAAATTCTTAATAGTAAGCATGTGATAAAATAATCATTATTTAGACACTGATGTTAAAAATTGCATGAGTCACTCAATCCCCAGAGGAAAAAGAATGATGGGAGGCAGTCTCCCGGTGCTCTAGCTAACTGTGTTCCCTACATCACACAGGGAAGCGTGAAGGCCTTTGGCTACTGTTGGCTCTGCTTCAAAAACCTTTGGTCTTTACCATCTCCATAACTTCCTGGATTCTGAAGAGGCTGCCAGACAATCAATATGTGAGTATTTCGGCTGCAGGAGACAGCAAGCTGCAAGTGGTAACGGCTGCGTAATGATCTTTATCTCTTCATGTCCATTGTGCCCTGCCTGAGGACACACTTAATCTTTCTCTTTAAAACCAAAACAGAAGCAAGACAATATATTGAGGATTTTAACCATATCCCTGTCATCTGTGTACTTTATTTCCCTTTTTAGTAACGTGCCTAGTGAAGGCAAACCATTTGATGGCTTTTACTTCAGCATCCTTGTTCTGTAGTGAGATCTTAAGGCTGTCTTGAGAGTCACCAGCTTGAGCCAAACACTTCAGGGTGCTTTTATGTGTTCATTGCATTGATTTTGAGTATGTATTTTTTGAGTGTTTTGTTGAACTGGGATGAACGTGCGCATATACTTACACTTTAAAATATTCTCAAAACATTGCTGATCGTTTGGAAACATGGAATTATACAGGTTGGACAGGACCCCTGGAGTTCATCTGGTTCTTACTTTTAATCAAGAAAACACGTCTTTGGCAAAAGCTTTTTGAGAAGAAAGCCCACCTACTGCAACAAGAGGCTGTCTCAAGTATGGGCGTATTAAATATTACTCTAAAGTCAATACACAGCATACTCTGCAAGATGCGTAGCCACTGTGCTTCTCTCTTATGCAGCCCAGGATACGGTTAGTTTTCTGCGCCGTGAGCGCACACTGCCAGCTCACATCTGGCTTTTCTTTCCCCAGTGCCCGAGTCCCTCTCGGCAGGGCTGCTCTCGATCCATTCATCCCCGAGCCTGTGCTGACACCGGGGTTTGCGCCAGCGCGGGTGCAGGACCTTGCGCTTGGCCTTGTTGAGCTTCATGAGGTTCGCACGGGCCCGCTACCCATGCCTGGCAAGGTGGCCTTGGATGGCGTCCCTTCCTTTAGCGCATCGACCGCACCCACAAACTTGCTGAGGATGCGCTCGATCCCGCTGTCTACGTCACTGATGGAGTCACTAAATGGTATCGGTCCTGGTACGGACACAGCAGCGAGCTTTGGGAATCCAGGCGAGGCAAACTTTGGCAGGCAAAACAGATCTTATTTTCTCAAACTACAAGCGAAGGACTAAAGGACTGGATGGAAGGGATGCAGCAAGTGGGGCTCCGAAAACCTTTGCGGGGGGGTTTCAACATGGCATGACAGGACCAGGCATATGTATTTAATTAGATCCTTTGAAAATCCCAGGCTAGATGAAACGCGTTACAAAAACTACCTGTAGTAGGTACCTGTAGGCTGCAGTCTACTACCTGTAGAGCTCTTCTGGCATCTTTTCTTACCATTACTCCCCACATGTTTTCCTTATTTTCTGGTGTTCAGAAAGGAATGTGGTTTGGGACGACAGAGCTCGAAAAGTTGTCATTTTTCCTCAACTGTGCAAATATGTCATCATCTGAAAGGCACCCCAACATACCTGGAGGAGGATTGCGCTGGGGAATGACCTTACCTGGTATTTGGCCCCCATAGACCCTCAGAGGATAAGACACGGTGATGCTCTAATCCTGGAGCAGATTTGTGTAGGCTGGTCCTTGCGCTAGCCTCCATTCCTCACTGCTTTCAGGAGCCCCTTTGAGATGCTTCCGAGGTTGCTCTCTGTGCATGCTGAGTTCCGTCAGACTGAATGGGCTCTAAAGGTGTTTTATCTCCTGCCAGCGTTGCAACTGAAGTCTTTTTAGGTGACTTTTATCCCCCCTAAAATGGAGTTGAGTTCACCGAAAAATGTACCAGAAAAGCCATTTTTTATCCTTTATTTCTCAAATTTTCACTCCTACTTATTTGTCTAGCTGCAACAATAATAAATATCACAGAATTAACAAGAGGGGCAACCAGAAAGGGGAATAAATGGAATGTGACTGAAGATGCTTACTTTCTGTCATTTGGGTCAGGACCGGTTGGCATTCAAAATGTCCACGCGGGAGCAATAAGAGTAGAACCACATGAAGATCCAGGAAATGGTGAGTTCAGTTCAAATATTCAGACTTTGTCTCCAGTTTTTCAGTTAATGAGAATTATAGAATAAGGGATTGATCAGTTGGAGGAGCAGCCTTACGCTTCACAGAAGAAGCTAAAAGAGTAATACCAAGGACCCATTGCTGACCAACGAAATTTTTGTTAAATCAGGAAGTAAGTTTATTGGATTAGTCTTGCTTTTAGCGGAGGACGTTTTTTTAAATCTCATTAGCTGGTATTTTGGTCTACAGATAAAATGATTTCTTAATGCAACAAGGGGGAGCCGCACTGGCTTAGGGTTGCCCTGAGCTCCACCAGTCGAACCCCCAGGAGGCGGCAGGTGCTCATGGTCCTGGCAAGTCTCTCCATTTCCTCCTTTTTCCAGCTCCACTGTCTAGCTGGAGGCTACAAACAGCGGGGGTGTTTTCACTGTGTGATACAAGAAGAAAACAGTAGCCACCCTGTTTGAGCTGCTCTGGGAGATTCACAGAAGAAAATGAATCAATGTTTTCCTCTTCATCAGTCAGTTTTTGGAGTAATTGTATCCAAGTCAGTAATCATAGTTCTCATTTCCTCTTGTGTCACAGTAAATGGAAGGTGATCCCATTTTAATCACGCCTTTGCTCCAGCCCAGCTCGAGAGCAGTGAGTCATCACTGACTGCAGCGGAGTTGACCCTGGTTTAAGCTGAAATTGCTTTCCTACTTATATCAAATGTTCAGATATTATGCAAATTGTTTATCTCCTTCAAAACAGAAACATCTTGACGTTTTTGTCGGAAAGGGCTTACGGAGCATGAGTTTCACAACACAATAAATAAACTCTGCTAGGCAAAATCTTCTAGGTAGTTCATAGCATGTTTCCCTTAATCTCATCATTGCAGGGTCCTTCTGGATCCTCCATTATCAAATCGTGCTGGTTATTCACCCAATTTCCTTTCTTAACTGTCTTTCCTTCCTCCTTAGCGTTTTGACAAACTCGATTCTGGGGCATGTGGTAGTTGGCAGCTGGCAAAATGGCAATGCTTTGGCCTCGCTGAGAGCAGACCTCCCTGTGAACCATCTCCCCGGAGCAGAGCTGAAGTTTAAAGGCTTCCTGAAAGCCTCGGCGAAAGTTTTCGTTAAAGAAACCGTAGATGATGGGGTTGACACTGCTGTTGAAAAAGGCCAGCCAGTGAGCAAAGGGGTAGATGTAAATGTTGATGATCTGCAACTGGATGTCTGAAAGGCTGGCGTAGTCTGAGAGCATCATCAGAGTCCACAAGGGAAGCCAGGACAGGGTGAAGAGCAAAGCCACTATAATGAGCATTTTGATGACTTTTTTTTTTTTCTTAGACACACCGTACCGCTGCTCCTGCCTGTGTTTTCCTGCCACGGGCATCGCTGTGTTGAAGAGCGCAATGCTTATCCTAGCATACATGATAATAATGAGCGACAGGGGAGCCAGATAGATGTTGGCAAACAGAACCGTCGTATAGATCTTTCTCATTCCCGGGTTAGGCCAGTCCTCCCGGCACCAGTATACAGGGCGGGTTTCATTGCCATAGCCAAGGATCACCCTGAAATGCTTCTCCTCTTGTGCCTGCAGCATGACTGCAGAAGGACACATGATTGCGACGGCCAGAATCCAGATGACCGCTATAATGGCGACGGCAGTTGAAATGGTCAGCTTCTGCTTAAACGGATAAACAATGCATCGAAACCTGTGGCAAAGACACCCGGGGACATACGTGGAGAAGAGGTTTAAGGAACGCTTCGTCAAACAGGCAAGCACATGGGCACATTTTATCTTGTATGTTTTTTAAAAAGTATAGATGGAGTCATCTCCTCGTCCTGCATAAACCACTGCAGTTGCATTTAGTTGCTCCGTTTAAGAGCTAAGTTAGTAAAAACTATCTTACCTAAACAAGTCACAATTGCTGTTCAAGCTTCCTCATTTAAATCTGTCTCCTTATCAGCCTGCTGCTTCGTTTAACTAAAGCGGGTGCTAGTGCCTCTGCTGCCTAGCTGAATAGCCAAGGAACCAACCACTTCCAGGCAGCCAGGTGTGGCCCAGCTGTACCACCTTTAAGAGGCGGTGTAGCTGCTCTTTAGACTTGGCCACGTTTTGTTTTGCTTAATAGCCTTAGGAGTAAGATACATCTCATTTATTGCAACGTGGTGTGGATTAATGAATCGACCTCAGCGTGTTCAGGTGGCCAGCGGCAGATGGAAGCGACAGTTTACAGTCTCTGCATCATCTTACCTGTCTACAGCAATAGCAACCAGAGTGAAGACAGAGGCAGAAACAGAGATCCCTTGGACCATCCCGCTCATCTTGCAAACCAGGCTCCCAAACGGCCATCCTGGAAGGAAAGAGGCGATTGAAATTGCCACACTCTCACTGCAGCGCTATGCTTATACACGTAAGAGAAAATTTCCACCCCAGAACTCATACTTCTCTTTTGCTCTGTCAGGGCATAGCTGGGAGTAGGGAGGCAGAGGTGATGTAAAAAAACGCTTTGCCAAACTCCTCGGTGAGTTTCTGATGTTCTAAAAAACACCAAAGCAAACTTCTGTGGTTTAACATCCCGTTAAAACGAGATCTCCGGGTAAGAAAGGCAATCGATCGCTGCGGTTGGTTGTTCTCTGCAACTGGCTCGCAGCATCCTCCTAGTCTTCCTAACCTAACCATATAACCCGGTAGTGGGAGAATCCCTCCGTAAAGACGAAGGATGTGGAAGTCAGCAAGGACGGCCCCAGTCAGAAGGCGGGTTATGGGCTCGCCTCCCTCATCTCTGACTTGCAGTGACTTGAAATGCCTATAGAGCCCACACAGAAATAAGCACCCGGCCCTCGGACCGCCTAGGGAGGCCAGCGCTCAGACATGCGGGCGAGTCCCCCTCGAGCTCTCTTTGCCACGTGGTGCGAACCAGCCTACCTGCAATGATGTTGTCCAGGAGGGTGGTGGGCATGCAGAAGATTCCCACCAGTAAATCGCTGACAGCCAGGTTTAAGATGAAAAGGTTTGTGACTGTACGCATGTGTTTGCTCCTCAGGATGATAAAGCAAACGACTCCATTGCCAACCATACAGAGCAGGAAGATTAGGAGGTAAGAGACGATGAAGACAGCTGCCACTGAAGGCTGATGAAGGTAGAAGTCCACATAGGAGACGTTGCCTTCTAAGTAGAGGTACTTGTATGTCCCGTTATAATTCAGCGCCTGAGGCCAATTGAACGAAGAGTTTGAGTCCAAGTCCGTTTTCGTAGTCATGCTGCAATGTGCCTTTAAAAGATATTTTTAAAAAGCTCATTTTAGTATGCTTGAAATTGATCTGAACAAATGTGACTAGTTTGGATACGCTGTGTGCTGAAACACATGCAAAACTTAAGTATACTCATCCCCCCCGTGGCTTACTTGAAAAATCCGTGTTCTGATCCTGACCAGACAGGAAAAGCAGTAAATGCTATTAGTTTGATTTTACACCGCAGGCATACAAAAGGGACCGCTAAGACTGTCGGAGGTTTTTTCCCATCTGCAGGCTCTATAAATTAAGTCCTTCCTTTCCCAGAGGAGAGGAAAGGCAGACAGGATGTAAACTGGCCTATTGTGTTGTGATACGTAAACAAACCAACAACCTGAACAGATTATTTTGAGGGGAGAATAAAAAAATCAGAATTCGTGAGAAATCCGTTTACTCAACAGCTTGAGTAATCTGGCACTTAGGCACCAGTGGGATGGCTCAGCCGTGAAAAACAGTGATGAAATTAAAGCTTTCGGAAATCGCACAAACCTTCTGCCTGAATGTATCCAAATCCAATCCCGTTTCACTGAAAATGAAATATTTTTCTGTAGTTGGTATTAGGCCGCAGTTGATCCTTACAAGCCAGATAGACCGCGAGATGGGTCTGCAAACACAAAGGACTGCACCGTGTTTAAAACATGCTGAAGTACCAAATCGCGGGATTCATTTCCTAGCTCTGCTACTGAATTCCCATGCGATCTCAGGGAATTTGTAATCTCTCCATGATGCAATTTTCCTGATATAAAATGTGAGTAGTACTTTTCCCACACGCTTTATTCCCACCGTAAAGTAAATTCTCCCATTTTATGTTTTATTAGATTACGGTTGGCAAAAACTTTTTCTGAGAGAGGCTTTTTTCAAGACTGAACTTTCTTGTATCATCTCTGTTTCAAGACGCTGCCTTGTGGTAGCGATGTTTTCGCTGGTGTGATGGCTTGACAGTAAGGGATGCAAAACTTTTTATTGGACCTGTTGATGGAGCTGAAAGAATCAATTTAAGGCAGGTACCAAATTTGTATGCCTCAAGCGCACTTATTTCCCAATTTAACCGATTGGTATTAACTTTGTAGGCCACAGTCTGTTTTCTTGCCCTACAGAACCTATAGTTACAAGAGATGCTGCACCGAAATTCTACATCAAATTTTAACCAAAGTGACAAACTTCTACCATGTATATTGATACAACTCACATAAAAAGGGTATCAAGTCTACGCAACAGGCCAGTACCAGCATCTTGACGTTTACAGCTGACACTGGGTAACTTGACTTGGAAGCAGCATTCCACATTTTTTTCCACGTTTCTTTTCTGTACCGGATGGTGACACCTAAAGGGGCAGGCGGGTGGAGGTGTTCCTCACTTAAAAGAACACAAAAATTAATTCACGCAGAAGGCATAAAATGAACGTATGGGTGCAGGTGCCTTTAGGATACTTACAAATTCCTTAGTATAAATGGAATTTAAATTAAGGCACAACTATCCAAATCCTGGTGAGCTTGTACGTGCGGGAAGGACAGTGCTGGCTACACCTCTTTCCCGATGAGAGAACACTCAGAGCTGGCCCTGTTTTGTGGGGCTCAGGTTTCTGCTGCCTCCGCAGATACCCAGCGACGAGGCTCGCCTTCTCCGATCTGTGGAGTAACGATGGAAGATGACATTCCGTCGTCACTCGTTGTGGGGCATCCCTCTCCCCTGGAAAAGAAAATGAGTCTTAGCGCTGTTACCTAATAGGGCAGCTGTTTTTTCTTCCTTCTTCTTGCTGGGTTTTACTTAGAAGAGTTTCTAATTTACCTTCTGTCTCTGCCTGTTGTTCCCTGATATATTTACTCATGCCTAATTCTCATGAAACCATTGCAGTTTTTCTGTATTTTGCTTGTCCATGGAATTCAGTAACATGAAGTCCTCTGCAAGTGTTTTACTTCCAGGTAGCAAGTGCAGTAAACAAAATATTTCTTCTGATATGCCTTGGCTTTGGAACAAGCAGAGTAATGAAAAAAATGTGGTGTTTGCCTGTCTTCCGTCTTTTTAGAAGTCAACAGCAGTACAGTTTTTAAGGGGTCTGTTGTGTGGGACAACAGGTCCATATTTTCACCTGTTTGTTAAAACGTCCGTATGTTAAGGTAGGCAGACAAGAATCTGAAATCTCTCACAAAAAAACGGCTGCTTGTATGCTTTAACAAAGCAGTATATACCAGCTTTGGTGTAATAGCTGTATATTCTCTTTGGCTGTCCTTACAGAGAAAGACTGTTTGTTAATCTTTATTGTTTCTCCTCAAAGCAATTGAAAATATTTTTATTCAAATATATTACATGCCCAATGCTTTAGCTAGCCAGAGATCAGAGTCATTTGCAGTTTTCACTCAAGATGGCAGGCACCGATGCATTTGCATACAAACACGCCCGAGATGAAGAGCATCAGCAGAATTCAAATATAGATATTTTGCCATAGCGATTTGCACTGTTCCTTTCATCACAGATCTGGAGCTGCGCTTTACAAATTCCAGGAGCTGCTGCAGCACTAAAATCCCAGTGAGAGCTCAGCACGTCTCACACTCCCTTCTGGCCTGTGAGAAGAAATAGATTTTTTGTTGTCGCTTTCCTCCTCTTCCCCCAGCCACTTTCTGAGGGCAGTAGAGAGCAGGAGCCCAAGCTCTCCCTCCTCAGGGTGACGACCGTCTGGATGAGCAGCAGAGCATACCCCAGGAGCTTCCTTCACTGGGAAAGACAGCAGGGTGCCTAACTTGGCACGGCCATGCTGGATGAGGCCCAAATGTGTAACGAGGACTCTAACACACCCATGTTCGCTCTGTAGGTCTAAATCACTGCTGGGGCTGCCCACCAATGGTACAAATCAAGTTAGAGATGCAAGGGCTCTTGCGTTAGAGCCTTCTTTTCCCGAGGGCTAGAGGAAGCGAGGAGCTCAGTTTAACACAGGGCAAGTGGAATAGCAAGAAACAGAGCAGATGGTGCCAGTAGCCTGACACTCATTACATGTTCAGAGCAAACGAAGCAAGGGATGGAGCTGCCCTAGACTGCTGCCTTTTGGACAGCAAATGCACCTGTGGGAGAAAACAACAAGTCTGCTCTGCGCAGGGTAAGCGCTGGACTTATGCTGCTGCTAGGTCTCCCCTCCCCTTTTGGAAATTTGGGCAAGGTGAGGCAATACACCCCATTCCAAGAGCTGGGACAAGGTCAAGCTCTCTACCCCTTCTCATCCTCTAACAAAAACAAACATGTATTTGGCTCCTTTGTTTTGGCTTCCCCAGGGTTCCACCTAAGTTCCTGTTCTCCATTTCTCTGCAAATAGGACAGCCACTAATGCATTCTTTTTCCTTATAATTATTGGAGATGAACAGTACTTTTCTTCTGTAATCCTTTGCTTTCCAGAGGTGGTGCTTTAAGAAAGACACTGCAGCTTGGAGAAGATGGTTTTTGCCTCACGCTGTGCTGCCAGTGCCCAGGACCAGCAGGATCTGTACTATGACAAAGCAGCCCTGCAAAGGAGGTAAGAGGTGGCTTTCCTTCCTTGTCTTCTGTAGTTTGGCTTTTTGAGGGGTCTCTGATGGTAGGAGGGAGTTTTCCGTCTTTCCAGGATAGCGGAGCATTGTTCCTCTGCACAAAAACTGAGAAGGAATATCTATGGTTCAGCTTTTATTGCTGCTCTTCACCTTATATACACGGCCGTTCAAGGGCTATGCCAGCTTTTGCAGGGCTTCTTACAAGTACCAGTTGTTATGCTAGTAGTACTAACAGGACGCTTTGGTCCCAGGAGTACAAACCCTTACAGGTCGTTTCTGTGCAACGGCAGTATTCTAGTCAATTACTTCTTAATGCTGTTCATTAAGACAACTGAAATGATAGCTCACAGTAAAAGCAGGATGAATTTTTGTAATAGCTTTTTGGATACATCTTGGATTTTTCCCTCTTTTTCTGACACTGCATTGTCAAGCAAGAGCTTTCAGTCTTTTCAGTAACAAGCTCCGGAATAGTTTTTTTTAACTAAAAAAATAAGTTGCCAACAGCCTCGAGGCAAGATTGGTGCTGTGTCTGTTTGATAGTCTGATCACAGTTATGCTAATGAAATTTTCTTATCATTGTGGCCATAGCAAACATGGTAAATTTGCCATACAAATACCATACCTTACAGAAAATGGCAAAATTACAGGTATTTTTGTTATATTGAAGCTGAGGCAGGGAAGAACTGGCTGGAAGGAGAGATGAAGGCAGTGTCTTGTGTTTTCACAAGGTAGTTGGCAACTGAAGCAGACAGTGATAAATAATAGAGACAGGCACAAAAGACAGGAACATAAGTCACCTAAGAATAGGGAAAAAATAATGCAATAAATATTACAATATGATAAATAAAAGTAATCTCCTTCCACATGGTAATTAGATAAGGGTGTGACCTCCCTACTTCATTTAATATACCAGAGGAAAAGCTGCAAAAAACTAAAGAGCCTCAACTAGTGAAAAACTGCCCACCAGGCTCATTTGCTGTTGAACTCCCCGTGACAGCCCCCATACACAAATATGCAGTATAAAATCTTATAGCGTAACCAGGACAATGTCATGTTACTGGATATGGAGAATCAGTTTTCCATTTTTACACTAACAGTTCAAGGTCATTATGAATTGAATGCAATTATTTTTGTTGGCCACACGGAGGAAATCCAGTAACCCCTGGAGCCAGCCCGTGCCACTTCACCTTTGTGCTTAACTATCTGTTTGTGTTGTCTTTATTTTTGTACTTGTGAAACCTCAAGACAGAATGCTCTGAGACTTGAGAAGTTGAAACGAAGGCAAGGAACCTTCCTAGAAGGAAAGAACAGAAGTACACTGTCACAGCAAAAGAAAATTTAATGTGGAAGGGGCTAAAAAAAGTGTTCCTCCCTTGTCCTGAGCTCTGTACTCAGTAATGGGTCTAACTATGGCAATTTCTTGGAGACCTTGGGAAATGATAGCATCTCCAGTCAGATACAAAGTTAGAAAATCCTGCTTGCCAAATGCAAGCACTGAGGGATGGCCAGAATAGCAGTACCTCATTCTGTAAGTGTCTTGGAAATTAGGAACAAACACATAGATTATCCTATGACTCAATAGATCAGAAACAGCTATTCACCAAGACAAACTAATAGTTCTTGCCTAAAAAGAAATGTTAAAAGATCAACTATAAACCTTCCCAACTCAGTGTTATTAGCAGCTATTTTTAAGAGTGAAGTAGGTCACGTTAAAGTAGTATTAGAACAGGAGGTGGTCACAAGTGACCTCTGCCTTGATAAAACATCATATTTTTGGAGAAAGCCATAGCAAGGAAAGCAGTCTGAGTAACAGCCAGGCTTTTAGGTTGTAAAAGACCATTTTGTATGGAAACCAGCTTAAACCCAAAAAGCTCTTGACAGGGCCACACTGCACAGCAGTAGGCAGTGAGGCAGGAGAAAATCAGGGCAGCCACTGACTTGGTGGCATTATTATGGACATGGAGCCAGGCTTTGTACTGAGTTATCAGCTCAACTGGAGGTAACAGCAGCACAACATACAGAAATGGCAGGCACCCTAATAGCATGCAAGGAGGACAGGTAAATTTTTTCATGTGTTTTGTATGACCTAGAGGGAAATATATTAACATAAATCACCCAAGGTAAACAGGGGCTATATGTTCTCCCATTTTAATGTAAATTCCAGAAATACTTGATCAAAGTACTGTATGTGGGGTTAGATGTGAAGGATGTTTATCTGCAGTTACTTGCCAGCAGGGCTCATGTTGGCTTTCTCTTCCAGACACAGAGTGAGGCTTCAGCAACAGCCAAACACCAAGTTGCAGCCAGAGGCTCAAGTAAGTGACAGAAGTACAGAAACTGTCACTAATAAGCTGGAGTACCTGGGTTCACCAAGGTAAATGCCATAGGCAGGACAGCCTTTTTCCCAAGTCAAGGTTTTATTAGAGTGTCATTAACTTCTGGGAAATTGGTTTCAGGTATTTTTCTCTGTTTTGCACCAAAAGTCAGTTTTGCTTGTAAGTAGAAGTGTTGACTCTGCACAGCACAAACTGAGAATATTTATCAATTAAGGTCATAGAACTCAGCCGTAACATTTTTTTACATTCTGTTTACATCAGAACTTCCACGATACTTCATATGAAATACCACAGCACTGACTATCAGAGAAACAGTCGCTCAAAGCCTAGGAGAAAGGACCCACAAAAGAAAAGCCATGCTAAAAATAGTAAGTTGCAAAAACAAGTTTCTTACTGACATTTACTTCCATGAAGAAAACCAAGTGTACAGTGACAAGCAAATTTCTCATTTTTAAATGGTCAATCCCAGGGAGATGTACCAATTTTTAAGTTAAACACAGAGCTCTTAAGAAAGGACTTAAACTGTTTACCTTCCCCTGTCTACTTATGAAGAACAAGGCTACCAGTAGGACCGCTATAATAAACAAATTAAGACTTAGTTGCAGATTACTGATCTGCTCCAGCTAGGAATATAAACCATTTCACCCAGAAGCCATGTCACACATGTAAATCACAATATGCTTGTCACAGGTGAGACATTCACAGCAAGTTTATTGTATTTCCCTAGAAAATAAAATTTTTTCCACCCCTCTTTTCTTTGGACATTCAAATACTGTTACACAGATTTCATATCAATCATTGATTTTATTACCACACTTAATGAGGCAAAGCTGAAAATTTACCATAGCAAAACCTGGCTACAGCTGAGCATTTTCTGCCATTTGCTGTTAGTTGAACTTAAGATGCCAATGGATGAATCTCATCCTTTCAAGCACACATGTGACTCCTACCAATTTGCCCAGAAACATTCAAAATCCAAAGGCTAACAGATGAATATAAGGTGGAAGTTGGTCAGTTACTTGTTTTGCTTTTTTATCCTTAATGGAACTGTACACTACACTGCACAAGGAGAACAGGGACTGATAGCATAAACAGCAAGAGTGCTGGTGTCTTCAAAATGAGCTCAGCAAGTCCTTGGTTACCCAGGAAAATGAAAGTTACCTAACGCTTTGGTAACTAAGAAACACAAAGATGATGTTTTCTGCACACGTTACATTATTAGAGCTGTAACATAACATACATGAATTCTTGGAGAATTAGAGCTTAGGCTGCTTTTCTGTATCTTGCTATCATACTTATTTTTTGCTGAATGCTTACTCAACCTTCAAGCTTCCGAACTGAAAGTTTTTCCATTTGATGTGTCACATGCTGTTCTCAGTTTTAACTGAGGTCTCAGGCAACTGTTCCCTGAAATAAGGTTAAAGTAAGACTTCCAGGCACACACACACTTATGTAGCCACTATTAGAAAGCCTACCAAGTCATAAGATTTTAGCTCCATTATACTTGGAAGCCGCTTGTCATCTTCACAAGAATTCTCCTAAGACCACTCACGACCCAAGTCTCCAAGTTTCAAATCTGTTAGTGGCCTTTTCACAACTGCAATCCAAGGAGTCTTTTTAGCCTTAGTCCTCTCAGCCAGCAGCAAGGCGACAAACAAGGAGGGTAGTATCCCTAATGTCAGCAGCAGAGGGGAAAATAATCATAAGGCACTCAGTGGAGTAGAGTGCAAGGAAATCCTACAGCACATTCAGTACAGGCCTTGGCCTGGTCCTGATAGAAGACCTACACCCAAGTCTTAAATTAATAGCTGCTCAACCAGAAACCTAGCAGACATGCGAGAGAACCACTGAAGAAGCAGGGAAGCCACAGAAAATCTAACTGAAAGCAGCAGTGAAAACAATGATATCTAAGTAAAGGTATGACAAAACGCTTCCCGAGTTGTCCCTTACGCCACCTGATAGTGTTCTTGTCATCTTAATGTAGTAGTATACTGAAAACACAAGGACTTCGAGAAATAACTTTTTCTAAGTTCATGCAATTTACCTGGTGCTTATGGTGCATTCCAGGGTGTTAATACTTAGGGTACCTTCCCTTCAGAGGGCTCACCCCCCCACATATCCCACTGCATAACGCAGCACCATCAGGAAGAGTACAGGGCTTGCTACAAAAAAAAGAAGTGAATGCTGTACAAGCCAGAACCTTGCGGAAAGCCAAGTGCACTCATGCCAGCTTGCCTTTGCTATTCAGACATGCATTTAGCAGGCAAGGGATGAGTTCCTCCTTGAATTAAGGGGGCCTCTGCAGCTGAACAGTAACACTTCAAAGCAAGCAGTGTAGAGAAAAACTAATCCAGCAAGAGCAGCATTCTCCCTGTTCACCAGTATCCACACAGCGACTGAGCACAGCAGCATTAGCAGGTTTTGAAAGCAGGCTAACAAACTGTCAGATCTCACTCTTCTCCTTCGCTAACATTGGCTGATCAAACATGTCAACAAATCCTGCAAGCCAGGCACTCAGCATGGTTATCTCACTCTTCTCCTTCACTAACATTGGCTGATCAAACATGTCGACAAATCCTGCAAGCCAGGCACTCAGCATGGTGTTCTTGGTGCCCTCTGCTACCCTCTCATACCTTGCTTGTATTTGTCCTTTCTAATGTAGTACTTGAATTCAGCAGGTGAAACAAATCCCTGGAGTAAAAGCTTTCAGTAGAGGTTAAGTATTTCAATTAAGTTCTCCTGACATGCAGCCTGTAAGTAGCAGCTTCCCATCTTAGTGGGAAAGTGGCCAGGGACCCCACTAAATATCAACTGAACCCATCTGAGCTTTTCTCACTGGAGAGCTGCTCAAGCAAGCACATGACAGTAGTGTTGTGCATTAAGCTATAGGAACAGTTAAATTATCACTGCCAGGCTTTTTGCAGCACTGAATTCCCCACTAATGAGACAACCAGCCATCTAAATTGCCACCTTCTAGCAGAGCAGCTCATTTTGACCATCCCCCATCTTTTCATGTTGGCTGTATGGTACACATGAAGCCACATGATCTGACTTCACAGGCAGGTTAAGGCTCTGTCACTCCTTGTCAGAGCACAGTGGCAATGACAGGAATGTCATTTGGAGTATTATAAGCAAACAGAGTAATCGGGGGAGTAGGCAGAAGGAGGAAGCACATGTAATCACAGTTTAGGTAGAAGCTGAAAGGTGGAACAACTGTGAAATAGCTCAGTGAAAACAAAATTCCCAAAGATTAGCACTTCAGGAGACCCTGAGTCACACTGCAAGCTACATTCACTACGTGCAAATAAGCAGGTACTCTCATGATGTAATTTAGGCCCTTCCCACACCAAACAGGGGGCACAGAGGGTCCTGTAATCAGTGCAGAGCATACAACCATAACTCAGGCCAAGATTTTCACTGTCACCAAGTTATTACTCCATACAGAAACATATTGCTACTTTAGTCCACTGCAGACTCACAAACTGCAAAAAAAAATGTACTGTGTCAAGTCCTCTGCAGTAAACCTCTAAGGAAGCATTAAGTGCTTCCTCATGAAACATCTAAGTGTTCCTCAGGAACTCCCCTCCTGTGACATGGAGTGGTGCTCCTGTGAAGACAGGGTGCTTAATTCTTGATTTAGGAGGATGGCCCACTTAGACCCATCCTTTCCCTGCTGCCAACTGCTCCAGCTAGCTGAAGAGCCAGCACAGCCTTCCAAGCAAAGCTCCAGACAGAGCTGGTAGCAGTGTCAGTAGTTCAGGTCCCAAAACAGAACAGTTTGCTCAGACACAACTGAAATACAACTTGAATCTTGACAGTAACACTGAAAAACTGTCTGATTTTAAGTCTTAATTTAAAACCTTAAATTTTAATTTGCATCCAAGTTAAAATTGTATTTTACAGTAACTACAGAAGGTTGTGTCACAGTTACAGCTGTGTGGGAAACAAAGGATGACAAGATATATGCCAGAACATCAACTGGAAATGCAAACACAGGTAGAGATGATAGCAGCCATCCCTCCAGATTGAGTTCAGCATTAAAAACCTCAGGAGAGCTGATTGCACCAATGCAAATAGTAAATACCACATCACAAGGGTTCTTTGCTCTAGATAATATGCATGCTTACAGTGGTAAGTGAGCAAGAGACATAATTTTTTTTTACATCTATTTTAGCATTTAAATGTCATTGGCCAGTATGAGAGAGGCATGAAAGCTAACGGAGACAGTGATCTGCAGTACATTCATTTTTCACCCTTAGCTGAAAGACCCACCTCAAAACAGTATTCATGCTGAGAAGCTCTATTTGGTAGACATAAAAAGAGAACACAAGTACTTTACTCACAAATCAAGGGGGAATGGGAGTGAATATACACACTGGAATCAGATTAAGTTAGCCAATAAGCATTTTTTTCTTGAGAAAACTACAACAGCAGGTCCAGACTTACCAGACCAACACCCTCCTAGATATTAGCTGTCATCTTACCAAAGTAAACATCTGTGTGAAGTACTTACTGGAAAAGAGTAAGATATTTCCCTCACACCAAAAACCCCATGGCCCAGTTTTAAGACTTCCTTCTACTAGGACAACAGCTGCAAGCCCTGCTTTTTCTCAGCTAAAGCTTGAGCTAATGTGGCTTTTGGGGTGACTTACTGCCACATGCAATTAATACCTTAAGTCCATAATACTAACACTGTTTTGGGCCATATAGCTTAAAACTACTTTCTTTTACCCTTTCTATGCCACTTCCAATATACTAGTTGAAACCCAGGCAGCTGCACACTTAACATGGAACAAACAGTGTTTCTTACATGGTCTGCATTTTAAATCAGAGATCACTACTTAGAGCTTACTCAAATTAAATAGCATTTTACCTCCTCACCCAAGTTCCCAGGTAGTGGATTATCTCAACATGTTCCACTACAAATTAAGTAGAAATGTTGGCTTGGAGAAAGGGCAGAACAGCTGGACTACCTGTGCAGCAAGTCAGTGTTAAATCATTAACTCTTAGCCACAACCAAAGGCTAGATATGTCTGGAGGCAAAACAATTCATCTTCAATAACTGTGGAGAGTTAATAATTGTCTATTAAGGTTATAGCAAGCATTTACCCCACAGTGTCATCTCTTCAGACAGTGACTAGTTTCTAGAACAACTGTAGAACAAGAGTGCACTCCCACTGTGCCTTCCTACTTCCTAACTGTTCTCTTCCACCAACTTGCCACACCAGTGTCTACATCTGCACAGTTACTTTAAACACTCATTTACAGACTAATGCCATAACTATTTCTGTAAGTTGTTCTGAAGATTTGAATCCATTTAGTACACTTTTATTCCCCTGTACTGCCTCAGTGACTTTATTTACATTATGCACTGAGCTATTAGCACCACTCAAATTCTGAGCCTCACCTGAATAGCCTTGATAGGCACCTTTAATGGAGACCAAACATTTCACCTACTCCTACCGTACTGAGAGGTTACCTCTCAGTAACCTGTGGTGGTCAAGCTGCCACATTCGAGGTTGTTTTCCACCCAGACATGGGCTATTCCCCACAGTCATCCATGTCTCCTTTCCTCTGTTCCTCCAGGTACACTGCATCCTGTCAGGCATGAAGGGGAGAGCAGCATGCAGCATTAGTGACAGGACTGAACCCAGCAGTTCTAGTGGCATGGTAAGCTGTCCTGCTTCGTTATCTCTTACTCATGAGCCCTTTCATAGGATCATTGAATCATTGATTCTTTGGTCAGGAGGGACCTTTAAAGGTCATCTAGTCCAACCCCCCCTGCAGTGAGCAGTGATTTCCATCACTGATCAGCATTAAGCATTATTTCACCAGGTTAGCACCACTCAGATCTCCATGAAAATAGCTCCTGGAAACTACCATTACATGCACCTAATTGCAAGTTCATAATGCATATCTACTTCAGCTCTAAGGAGGTTTATAGTATTTCACACCTGCACTGAGGTCTCCATCAAAATCAACCTAGTTCACCTGTTGAACCCAGCTCACTCCACTCCCCTAAAGCCAATTCTGTTGAACAAGTGATAGCTGAAACTCAAGTGAGCCACAACTGTTCCAAATAGGATTTGCTTCTGTGCTCAAAGCAGCTTGTGCTGAAAAGTATAGTATATTTAATGGGCTATTAATCTGTCTTTACCTGTTAGTCTGATTATGTACCTTTGATAAGATGGCCTGTACCAGCCATATCATTGTACTGCTACCACCAAGTTGCTCTACCTAGGTTTATCCACTCAAAGGCAACAGGAGAACAAGCAGCCACTAACCATATTGACTAGGGTCACCTGAACACTAGTAGCATTTAAATCCAGTTTTCAGCCTCAGGATTTTAGGCTTCTCTTTTGGTGACACTAAGAAACACACAGTACCAAAAGTCTTCATTCCTAAAGGCAGAGGTAGTAACTTCCTTCAAGGGAGACAATTGCTTCTCTGTCAATGCAGTACTCTTGATGCCTTTCATTTACCATGGCAGAAAGCTACAAATCACCAACAGGTTTGACATTAATTATCCTGCTACAAACAGAGGCCAGGCAAAAATTTTCAATAAATTTGTCATTACATTTTGACACCATGTAGAAAACGTCAGGTCATCTATAATTATAGAATTAGTCACCTCTCCTGGTTTAAGGGCATTAATGCATCAAATACTGTCAACTACTACCAGACTGCCAACTGGGAAACTCCCATATAAATAATGCCATTCTCATCCAGTCCTCATGACATCTTGCCTTCAGTTGGCAGGAGCTCGGGGTGGTCAGCAGGTCAAGGCACAGACGTGCCATTGGCCATGACCCTGTTAGACTCATCCTACGTTCAGTTCACCCTTGAGCTGCCTCAGTCCTGCGAGCAGTGAGAGACAGTCCCATTCTACTTCTGCAGCAGCAATGGCTGTACCACACAGACATCCACAGCTGATGAAGAACCTCAAGTTCAGGGTCAGTTCTCATGCACTGTGATTAACATGAAAACTACCCATTGCTATAGCTTGATGAGGTCAGATCAGAGGTCACAAGATAACTAGAGCAATGCTGTGGGAGGAGTTGACCCAACTCAATTGACTTGCAGCTTTGTACCAGTCTTTTCCCCTCTGCAGGCATCAACTGCCACACCACCCCAGGCAGGTTGCTACCCGCTTGGCTCTCCACAGCCCTCTTAAGCCTGTTAGTACCTTTGCCTTTTACACTGCCATATGTCACCATACCACCAACACCAGTGGATTCTGCAAAAGCTTAAGACGAGATATAATCAAAATCAATAAGGGTGAGAAGCCCGTCACCTGAGGATTTGCAAGGCTGTACGCTTTTATCTGAGGCCTACACAGTTAGATTGCTTACCAAATCACATGGTACCTAAAAATCAACCTTTAACCTTTAAGAGTCTTAGATTTCTCTAGAACCAAATAAGTTGTACTGAGATGCTCATTGTAAAGGCGATGAGCACCACAATACAGGATTTAGGATGTGCAACAGGCATAAGGTAAAATAAGCCAGGGTTTGGGATGTGGAGTAGCCGTAAGGGAAAATAATCAGATTGCTGCTCTGCCTCAAGCAGCAAGAGCTGGAACCAAGTCTTCCTGGCTAAGATTTTACTTTTGAGAAAAGCAGCAGCACAAGTCCATCCCTTTCCTTTCAGACGCCATCTTATACATATCCAATTGCAAGGATCAAAAAATATTTCGTCCTTGTAGACAGTTACATTTAATTAGCCTTTGTCCAGCACAACACTGTTAAGAGATGCCATTGCATTTCACCCTTAGCAGCCCCCGAGTATGGTTTAGTTGAAGAACAAGGAGCTACTCCTCTGTAGATAGCATTAGATAACAAAGGGTACCTGAAGCCTCAGATCTTTTTCTCCTACTGGAAGCAGTCTGCTACAGATATAAAAGCCAAGTAAGAGCATGTAAAACTTTTCATAGTTACTGAGGAAATAATGACAAAGTCATCCCTTGGAGAGCCATTGTGATTGAAATGAGTAGTTATCCACATGAAAAGGTGTTTTCTTTGACCTAAACCATCCCAAACATTTATTTAATGAGCATTTTGATGTTAATAGCCATCAAAATGGAGATGAAATTCAGGTGGAATTCTCCTCTGTACCTCTGTGTATCTTTAGCAATTGAATCTGAACACACTAACACTGTGAGCACTAACAGAAAAACAGTGGGGGCTGTTAAAGGTAGAGTCAGCACAAAACTTCCTCTCAAATACCCTGCGAGGCTTTCCATACCATCATTCAGAGCAAAAGTCAACATATCACAAATTCCTGTCATAAAAATTCTCTGGACTCCACAGGGCAACTAGGTTAACTAGCAGCATTTGACCACTGACCCTTAAAAGCTTATTTCAGCCCTTTTCATTTGACAGTCATTTATTAAGTCAACCGGGAAAAAGCAAAGCCTTTTACACAAATTGCTCTACTCACCTCTCTTCCACAGCTGCTCTTTTAGTGCCGACAGGCTTTTATTGGTAAAAACATGGCACTCATGGCACTCTGTGTAGGGCTTAAGCAGCCAGCCCATTTAGCTTGGCACTCTGAGCAGCAGGAACACAGAGGCTTCCCCCCATCACACAGTGGTCCTTGCTGGACCGCACAGCTGCCTTTTTACTGTTAGTGGGGAAAGCCTTTTTGTGTGTCCCCCAGCTTTTGAAGCACAAAGACATTTGGGTCAGAGGCATCTACTTGCCACCCTCTATGCCCCCAGTCCATGACCTGCTCGGTATCGCAGCCTTGAGCTCCCTCGGAGCAGCTGAAGCGGCATGGGGGGGCTTGCTTACCCCAAGACAGACACCCAGCATCACCAGGAGCCCCATGCAGGCAGTGTTTCATGCCCAACTACATCAGGCACCCCCCCACCTCACAGCAGCAGGATCAGCATCCCCCCTCACACACACAAAAACCTGTTGCAAACAAAGCACCTGCAGCTTTACCTCCAGTCCCAGACACAGCTGAGTAAGGCACAGCCCAGCCCAAGTTAAAAGCAGCCCCCCACCCCACTTACCTGTGCCAGAGCTCCACAGTAGTGTCTTCCTCAGCGCAGCACGGAAAGGCTGCAGCCCTGGGCGCAGCAGAGAGCAATCAGAGCCTGCAGCTCCTGCCTGATGCAGTGAGGAGGGACTGGAGAGAAAAGCCCAAAGCTGGAGGTCTGTGACCCACAGTCACCACTGTCCTGGGGTGGAGGTAAGGCCTGGCTTCCAAACCAGGGCTGGCTCTCTTGCCTATATCCCATTGCAGAGCCCCCCTTCTACTCTGAGGCATGCCTTTGCCTCGGGAAGCTTGTTATTGGGTTCAGGCACTAGCCGTTCCCCCACCAGCCCTAACCTACTCCCTGGCCATCACAGCCAGTAGACCAGCAGCCCAGAGCCACCCACGGTGCACAAAGGGCTCCCCAGCACAGCACACAGCCCTTGGGCGCTGGTCCTGTGGGCTGAGCTGCAGCATTTAGACCAAGGCTCTCTGGAGAGAAGGCAGGGATAGCTGTCAAATCCACAGCAGGAACCAGGGAGAGAGAGAACAGTCTGTACAGCCCAGATTAAACCAGTCTCAGCCCTTGGAGCTGAGATTACAGTTCTTGCCTTACCTGCTTCTGTCTCCCCAAAAACTAACTCCCACCCAAACCCGATAGCCAAAGTCAAAAATACTCACTCCACTATTGTCACCAGAAGCTTCCTCCCTCCTCATATGGCTAAAGCAGGAAGGAAAGGAATTTGAGGAAGACTGACAAGTGCTCCACACCTAACTTAACATCCACATCCCCCGCAAGAAGAGAAGCTCCAGGGTTCTGCCTTAAATGAGCACTAGGGTCCCTACTCTCAGAGGCTCCTCACAGCACTACTCCAGGGGTACAAGTCACCCAAACAGCCCTTTGCTCTCAGCTGGGCTTAAAGAGAGCACAGAAACCTTGCCAGAGATGAGAGGAACACGAGTCCTACCACTATGCTATAACTAAACTGCGCATTTCTAGGATAAAGCAATAAGGCAGAAGCTAAATGCATTCTTTTGAAAAAGGATGCTCCAACCTGGTTTAATCAGTCAGAACCAAAAAACCACAAACATTAGTCACATATCAGTACTAACTCAGGTAATACAGACAGATTACAGTAAAACCGGAAGACAAACAAACTGAAACCCACCAACAGCAGCAGGAAGGCAGAGCCCCCACCACCTGCACTGCCATACAGTCCCTAAACAGGAGTCAAAGGCAGTCCAATAACAACACCCAAACAACAGCAGAACACCAATACAGCCATAAGCATTAACAGGAGAAAAAAAACAGGATTCTCAACACAACTGCCACTACAAAGAGAAAACAGCCCCTGGCCTGAGCTTAAATGCAGTGCTGGGGCCAATGGGGAAGGGCGTGTGGGTGGCGGGAGCTCCAGGTGAGGCCGTTGGGGTGATGGGGACCTGGTGGGGCCCTCCGTGTGCCTCTGTCGGCAGCTCGCCCTGAGCAGCTCCGACAGCTCTGCTGACAGCTCTGGCGCCGGCTTCCTGGGGAGGCTGCCAGCGTCCTCCGGGGTGGCGGCCGAGGCAGAAACATCCTCTCAGCCGAGGGCCTCTCTGAGCGTCTCCTCTGCGGTGATGCGCAGCCAAGAGCAAGCGGTGAGACGCGCATGGCTGGTACCGGTGCTGTTGGCTGGGCTACCCTGTGCAACAGTGGGCTTTGTGATGCATGTCCTTAGATCCGACTCTGTGGTGAGTTCGGAGCTTTCTTTCCGCATGCTAGGAGGGAAACAACTGCTAGGTGCCAACTACGAACTGAATGTTTCCCACTTGATTTGCCTGCTGTCCTTCAAATCAATCAACACCCGTTGACATTAGAAAGACCTGTTTAAAATAAGAAATGTGGGGACAGATGGACGAGGGGGAAACCTTTTCAGCTTTCCCAGGTCCCAGGCCCAGCCCAAGCACGTGCGGTGCATGCAGCAGGCCATCACAGCCGTGGCAGATGCGAGGAGGTCTCTGTGGATCCTGTATAGGGATGGCTGCATCAATCTCACACTTAGATGGTGGGTATATTTTGTTACACCCTTCAGAATACATCACAAGGCTTGTAATGGTCTCATCCGGCCTGACACAGAAAAAAACAAACTTGAACTTTGTAACACCTCATTCAAAAGAAGCCTTTTCTGCCAGGAAAAGATTGAAATATCCCTGTTCAGCTGGAAGGGCTGTTTCTACACGTGTGTGTACCCTGGGATGTGCTGCTGCCTTGCACGGGGAATCTGCAACCAGCAGAGCAGGGTTCAGATTTGTGTCCCGGGTGAGCTGCTTACTGATGTGATAGTGGGAATATTTGCTTTTTTTTCCTCAGGATGGCTCACCCAGTCTCAATGCATTGTGGGCCTGCCTCGTGGTCTAATTCCTTCACTTAATTTGAAAGTCTTTTAGTGGTTAAAAGGGAAAGTGCTTGTGCAGGAGATAAACTGTGCTTGGGCTTGCACTTACAGACTTGGTTTTGCTCTTGTAGGCCTTGAAGCAGACTGTGACATTGCTGTTGCGTGGGGTGTCAGCGTAGACGCTTGCGATAGCCTCGGAGAAGAATGATCCCTCTCCTCTATACCGGAGCAATCGCTCCCCACCTACATCCAGCTCTGGGTGAGTGCTTTTGGATTGATCTTCCAATAATGTGTGTGTGTATGTGTGTGAGCTGCAGCTTGCCTGCTTTCTGTCTGCCACAGCACCAAGCGGAGGGCGTCGCCTCTCCTCTCTGGCACAGTGTCGCAGGTGCACGTGCCATCGCTACATGCGACGGGAGCACTGGCTAAGAGGGTAGGGCAGCCTTGGCAGGGGTAAGACAATTAAAAACCTTACCAAACCTCACACCCAGTGTAATGCTGTGATTTCTGCAAGGCAGCAATGACTGCTGGCTGTTAAGTCCGGGAGCTCGTCAGTAAGAAAAACCAGGGAAGAAGGAACTCCGGCTTTATTAGCCTGAGGAAAGTCAGCGTGAGGTAGTAACTGGGTGGGATCCTAGGACGGCACAACATAAAGTATTTCTGACGGAGGTGGTAGTTTGGAAAGTTCCCCGCAGTACTAGAAATCCTTCACCAGGAACACTCTGTGTCATCCAAAGCCCACATGTTGAGGAAAGGTTAATCTAAAACAAATTCACACTGTGCAGGACTGCAAGAGGACACCCTGTGTAGCAGAAAAACTGCAAAGAGCTCCCCACTGCACAGCCCATACAGCACATGCTGAGGCGAGATCTAATTTTTCGCTCGTTCTTGAATCTCAGAAGTAAATACCAGGAAATAAAACCAACGTGTTTAGCTACAAAGAAGTATTGGAAGGGCACCGATTGGGCATAAGCTGGCAATGAGCAAATTTATGTAGGAAATGAGAAATCTTTTTCACAACAAAAAGCATCAGGAAAAAGTATCCTCAAATATTTTAAATATGGGATTTTTTTCAGCTTGAGAGAAAAGCTCCCTGATGGATTCTGAGCCCTCAGCGAAGCCAGCGAGAGGCCTGGGTGGCTGTCCTGACAGGGCGATACCCGCCCGCTGGGTGCCAGTACGCTCGGGCCTGGGCGGGCAGGAGCAGAGCCAAGACCGCAAAAGGCT
>NW_010509885.1:0-1562 GCF_000687285.1 Phaethon lepturus
CAAACATTTAGAATGTACCAAATCAGAGGAAAGTTGATGGGTAACTAAAATGGACAGGTATTGATCACCACCCCAACGGTAAAAGAAATATTGAAGAAAACCCATAGTGAATCTCACATGGGAGCAGATGCTTTGGTTGCGAGCGTTAAAAGATACGCTGTAGGACCAAAAATGCAAAAGTTAGCTGATATAATTGTATGGCAATGCCAGCAATGTTGCAAGAATAATCCAAAAATACGAAGAAAGCCTCCTTTTGGAGAAGCGAGACGAAGCTGAACCCCAGTGGAATACTGGCAAATGGGTTTTTCTAAATTACCAAAATGTAACCAGTTTAAGTATCTTTTGGTTTTGGTAGATACTTTTTCTGGGTGGCCTGAAGCCTTCCCATGCCGTACCAACACGTCTAGAGAAGTAGTTAGGATCTTACTCAAAGAAGTGATTCCGAGGTTTGGCATCCCAGAAGGGATGTCATCGGACAACAGGCCTCACTTTATAGCTGAAATAGTTTGGGAGGTCACTACGTTTCTACAAATACAATAGGATCTACTACACCTTGGAGACCTCAATCAAGTGGGAAGGTAGAATGGATGAATCACACCCTAGATCTCGAAACTGTGCCGGGAAACACAAATGAAGTGGGTAGGTGTCCTGCCTATAGCATTAATGAGAATTCGAATTACTCCTAGAGTAAGAGAAAGAGTAAGTCCTTTTGAAATTTTGTATGGGAAACCATATCCTGTGAACTCAATGCCAGGAAGAGGGGACTAAATGCACGTAAAGGGAGAGGAAATGCTAATCAATTATTTATTATCCTTGTCGCAGACTTTATCCTCCTTGCACAGGTATCTTAACCGGCAAGCTCCTTTGCCTTTAGACTCACCAGTGCATGAATTTCAACCTGGAGATGAAGTTTATATCTGCACCTGGAAGGATGAGCCTCTGAAGGAAAAGTGGAAAGGACCTTACCTGGTACTACTTATTACTTATACAGCTGTAAAGGTGAAAGGTATAGATCCGTGGATACATTATACATGTGTGAAGAAAGCTCCACAGAAGGAGTGGATCTCTGAAGAAATAGGACCCCTGAAGCTGAAACTCTCTCGATCTCAGTGAACTGTAGTTGGGACTCTGAAAAGTCATATATTGAACTAGACTGTACATAAAGCCTAGTATCTTTGTATTGTGTTTTAATAATTGTTTTTATACCTTTGCTAGTATATTTGTGTAAATATTCAGATTTTTGGACAAGGAATGAAGGGACTAAGGGGGGTGATACTCCTCTGTTGCCTGTGGATGAAGTTAAACAATGGGAAACCAGGAAATCCATGGGAGAAAAATATGCATCCTGACTTATTACAAAAAACAGTACAAACGGCAAACAAGTCTGATTGTTGGGTCTGTACTCATTTCCCCGAGCATTCTAACAAAGGTATCCCATTAATGGGAATACCCCTCAATTTTTCTGTCCCAGATTTTGTACGATATGTAAAAAATGACAGTGACCAAACACTATACGATAAAATAATAGAGGAAGAATGGGAAGTTCACAATCTACTAGGAAA